>NW_023994636.1:0-256872 GCF_015586225.1 Lucilia sericata
TGTAAAAGAAAATACATTTAGTTTAGGAGTTGAGAAGTTTAAAAATTCTATTAAAATGTTTTCAATAAATTTCTTTAATTGAGAAAATTTTGTAGTCATCTATAGAATTTCTTTTCTTACAAAATTTTTTGGAAAAAAAATTATCTTTTTATAGAAAATTCCTAGACATTTTTAATTTTATTTGAAAATGTGCAGCTAATGAACATGCTGAATGTTTTTCCATTGATTTAAACTTGTGAGAGATGCTTTGTTATGTTAGAAAAGTTATACCTCATACGCTAGTATTTGTTTCGAAATTTTAGGAAAATTTCCATTTTTCAATAGAAAATTTTTGTAAAAAGCATCTTTTCTATAAAAAGTTGAATTTTTTGTCTATTTTTATGAAAATTTTCCAAAAATGGAAATTTTTTCGACAATTTCCTCTTTTTTTAAAGAAAATTTTCGAAAAATTTCTCTTTTTTTAAAAAATTTTCGGAAAATGTCTTTTTTTTAATGAAAATTTTTGGAAAAATTTTATAAAAAATATAGAAATTTTCTATAAAAAATAGAGAAATTTTCCGAAAATTTTCTATAAAAAATAGAGAATTTTTCCGAAAATTTTCTATAAAAAATAGAGAAATTTTCCGAAAATTTTCTATAAAAAATAGAGAAATTTTCCGAAAATTTTCTATAAAAAATAGAGAAATTTTCCGAAAATTTTCTATAAAAAATAGAGAAATTTTCCGAAAATTTTCTATAAAAAATAGAGAAATTTTCCGAAAATTTTCTATAAAAAATAGAGAAATTTTCCGAGAAATTTTCCGAAAATTTTCCGAAAATTTTCTATAAAAATAGAGAAATTTTCCGAAAATTTTCTATAAAAAAAGAGAAATTTTCCGAAAATTTTCTATAAAAAAAGAGAAAATTTTCTATAAAAAATAGAGAAATTTTCCGAAAATTTTCTATAAAAAATAGAGAAATTTTCCGAAAATTTTCTATAAAAAATAGAGAAATTTTCCGAAAATTATCTATACAAAAATAATTTTCGTATTAGTAGTATTTTCTATAAAAAAAGAGAAATTTTTCGTGAATTTTCGTAAAACTTTCTATAAAAAAATACAAATTTTCCGGAAATTAGACTATTTTTGAAAATACCTATAAAAACCACTTTCAGAAATTTCCTCTTTTCAAAGAAAATTTTCGGAAATTTTACGTTTTTATACAAATATTACAAATCATATCTCTTTTTCTAAAATTTATCATAGACAACTTTTCTTTATAGTAATTTATCTTTTAGTCAACCATTTCGCATTATAAATTTTCATAAAACTTCTTAATATATTTTAATTCATATTAATTATTATTATCTTCCATTACATCTATATCAAAATTTTCTTTTACTTATCTTTTTCATAGAGAATTTAAAAATGCAAAGTAATTTAAGTAGTTTCCATTTTCTTTTCTTATTTCCTGTTTTTAGAGTTTTCGTGTCAAAGTGCATTTTATTCTTTTTTGTTTTCTCTCAATCTAGTCTTTTTTTTATAAATTTTAATTTCAACAAAGTTTTACAAGGTTTTGTTGCTATCAAACATTTCCGAAAAGTTTTTAACAAGGAAGTTTCAGATTTCCAGCAAACAGCCTTGAGACTAAAAGTGTAAAAAAGTATTAGAAACAAATCACAGTGTGTGTGAATAATTGTTACAGGAGTAACAAAAAAGTGAGAGAAATTTTTAAATGGTCATTCTTTTGTGGGTTTTGTTTCATAAAGTTTTATCAACTAAAAAATAGTTGAAGCTTTAAAGGTAGAAAATTTAAAGATTACAAATTTATGTGATTTTTTCTTGGTTGTTTTCTAAACCAT
The DNA here is from genome assembly GCF_015586225.1 of Lucilia sericata. Taxonomy (NCBI): domain Eukaryota; kingdom Metazoa; phylum Arthropoda; class Insecta; order Diptera; family Calliphoridae; genus Lucilia; species Lucilia sericata. The sequence goes on from NW_023994636.1 coordinate 1,841, forward strand.
AAAATTTATAGTGATAATTCATCATTATAGAAAAATATTAATCTTTACAATTGTTTTACTTACTAAAAAACGTTTTATAAATTATAACCATTTACCTTTAAAGTACTTGTTTATTTGAGTAATGGCTTATGATTACGTTTTTTTTTTCCTTTAACAAATTATATCTCTATTAAAAAGGAATACAAAAAACGAGTTTCTACCAATATTAAGCTTCATTAATCAAAAAGTAGATAAATATGGTAAAATTCCAATTTATTTTGCTTTCAAAGAAACATTTTTTTTATATTATTAAGCGATAAAGAAATAAAGGAAGAGTCTATATAAAAAGGTAGAAAAACATGAGATATGGAAAAAAAAAACTATAAAAAGTCATTGAAACCAGACTAATGTAAAGATAAATTTAGTTAAATTTGGCAAACTTATTCCTGTTAAAGAGCATTTCATAAGTTTTAATTATTTTTCCAAAGAACTATAAAAATATAAAAAAATTCCCACTAAAACAAAACTAAAATTACTTTCTTTTTACCCCATAAAAATTTAGTATGCTTAATTAAATGAAACCCCAAAAAATATTGTAATTTCAATAACATAAAATTGAAATTTGCAAAATTTAAATTAAAATGCATGTAGTTTAATTTTATTTAACACGCACGTTTTAAACCAATTCAATTTTGTTATAAAAATTAAAACAACCATTTAAAAATGTTCGTACATGATTTTGGTTCTTAAATACTTTTCAGATTTTTCGCTGGCACCCACATTAATCCTTACACTTACACACACACACACACAGATATTACGTCCAGTAAATCAACAATTATATGGACAAAATTTATTGTTAAGATATAAAGTAGCAAACAATAACAGCAACAATATTAAACCAAAAAAATATAAATAAGAAGAAACAAGGAGAAAAATAACAACGTTCAAGTGCTAGCAAATGTTAAAGTAACGTATATTTTGGTAATTAACTTGTTTGATGGTTTGCTGCCAATCACAGTTCACATTTATAACTCAACATTTATAGCCAGCATAAGCACTGCAAATCACGAATACCTTACGTTTTTTCTCCATTTTGTTGGTTTTAATGGCTCTTTCTTAAAAATAATGCTTCAAAGCATTTATATTAAATACAGTCATCCATTGGAATAGATAAGAGAAGAATAATGGCATTTGCAGTTTAAGAAAAGCCATTGAACGCAAAATAAAAATAGATACATAAATTGAAAAATTCTCTTTTTATAGATACAATTAGAAAATTTTCCTTTTTAGGGAGTTAATTGGAAGAAGTCTCTTTATAGAAAAGTTTTTTTTCTTATGCAGAAAAAATTTCATATAAATTGGTTAAGCAAAAATTTGTTTTTTACAGGGAAATTTCGAAAATTTAAGTAATTTTGGAAATTTTTTTTAGAAATGCAATTTTTAAAGATATTTTCCAAAATTTACTTTTTTAAGAAAATTTTTGAAAATTTCCCCTTCTATAGGAAAATTTCGGAAAATTTTCTCTCTGTTATACATCTTCTTTTGAAACTAACTAACTAACTAACTACCTAACTAACTAACGAACTAACTAACTAACGAACGAACTACTAACTAACTAGCTAACTAACTAACTAACTAACTAAACTAACTAACTAACTAACTAACTAACTAACTAACTAACTAACTAACTAACTAACTAACTAACTAACTAACTAACTACTAACTAACTAACTAACTAACTAACTAACTAACTAACTAACTAACTAACTAACTAACTAACTAACTAACTAACTAACTAACTAACTAACTAACTAACTAACTAACTACTAACTACTAACTAACTAAATAACTAACTAACTAACTACTAACTAACTAACTAACTAACTAACTAACTAACTACTAACTACCTAACTAACTAACTAACTAACTAACTAACTAACTAAACTAACAACTAACTAACTAACTAACTAACTAACTAACTAACTAACTAACTACCTAACTAACTAACGAACTAACTAACTAACTAACTAACTAACTAACTAACTAACTACTAACAAACTAACTAACTAACTAACTAACTAACTAACTAACTAACTAACTAACTACTAACTGACTAACTAACTAACTAACTAACTAACTAACTAACTAACTTACAAACTACTAACTAACTAAAGGTTTTTATAGACATTTTCGCTTTTTTAAAAACATTTTCGTTTAAAAAAAATTTAAAATTTTCAATAATTTCTTCTTTTTTATAGAAACATTTTGAAGAATTTCTCTTTTTTATAGAACATTTTCAGAGAATATCTTTTTTTATCGAACATTTTGGGAGAATTTCTCTTTTTATAGAAAATATAAAAAAATTTATCTTTTTCATAGAAAATATTCAGTAAATATAGAATTTTCAGTAAAACAGAGATTTTTTCTCATCTTTATAGAAAATTTTCTTTGAATTTTCCTTATTTATAGAAAATTTTCGTAAAATTTATTTTTTTATAGAGAATTTTTAGAAATTTTCTTTTTTATAGAGATTTTTTTTTAAATTTCTCTATTTTTTAATGGAAAATGTTCGAAAGTTTTTTCTTTTATAGAAAAAGTTTTTATAGAAAAAAATCTGTCTTTTTTATAGATTTGTTTTCTTTTTTTTATACAACATTTTTGTTAATCCCATTTTGATAGAAAATTTTTCCATAACTTTTTCTGTTATAAAATATTTTTTGAAAATTTCTCTTCTTATAGAAAATGTAAAATTGATCAAAATGGAAATATCAAATGGAAGTGTATGTTATCACTTTATGTGTAAAATATGGCGCCAACAGAGGTTTACATTATTTTCCGACAGCCGGAGGTCAATTTTAACGATTACAGCGTATGAGGTTAAAAAGGATCTTATTGGGCATTAAGAGATAAGCTGTGATAAGCTCTGAATTGTATGACCAACCAAGCCAATTATTACTGCTATTTATATTAACACTACTGTCTGATTTCCTTACTTGCATGTATTTTGCTATTTTATTATGACCCATACACTTGTGCAATGTGCAGCTCCCTTTAAAACACCGACCGGAAGAGTAATTGGTAATTTATACGTATATATGTATAAACTCTGTGTGTGTCGATTGTGAACTATGTGTGTTTGTCTGTATGTATGTGTGTTAAGTAATCATTTTGTTTTTAAACTTTAAGCTCGATTTATGTTTTGTAATTTGTGTTCTGCGTGACTTTTGACAAATACATACATATGTATGTTTGTATGTGTGTGTGTGTGTGTGTATACTCCTGTTTGTGTTTATCATTTTATTACTGGTCTTGTCTATTCTTTTCAATCATTCTTTGAACATTAATTCATCTGCTGGTATTAAACACACACACGCATACACTTAATTTTTATATTTCCTGTCGACTACCACAAAAGCAGCTATCCTCCTATATAAATTGTTGTCGATGTAGGCATGTATTTTTTATATTTGTATCTTAAATGCTTGGACTGATGGACAGACTTAAATGGTATTTTGATAGCTTAAAGTTTCTTTTACTCTTATTTTAATTGTTTTACCAGTATTTTTCTTCCTCCTTCATTTTGTGCTTGATTTTTTCTCCATTTTTTTAAATCAACTTAATGGCTGTTACTTAAGCATAAAAATACTTTATGTTTGTGTGTTGAATTTCCTTACTATGTCGTTCGTTTACTCACTTTACACAATCAGTTGAAGTATTTAAATGTTGAATTTCTTGCAAATTTTTTTGTTTCTTCTTCTGGTGCTTTACTTAGGAAGCAATTAATAAAATATTTAATGATGATGAACTGTTGGGGATTTAAGGTATTTGTTTCAGTTTTTTTTTTTGGCTTTCTTTTTAACTTTATATAGTTGGCAATAAGTGTGTAAGGCGGAAATTTTATATGGTGCTTTTATAGTCATTTGCAGTGTTTGAATGTAAGTAAAAGTTAAGTTTATAGTTAAATTTGTTGCAATTTTTTGTGATTTTAAATTAGATTTTTTGTTATAAATTAGTAGGGATTAAGATCAATCAATTTATATGAAAAAATAAGTCTAAAGATATGTATGTATTTTAACTTTTATATAAACTAATGGTGCTGAATGTATTCGACAGTATATTGATATTATGAATCCAGTTATAAGGGTTAAAGTCATTAAAGTCTTAAAGAAGGGGTCATTAAAAATGATTAAGGTCGTGGACCGATATTGCTTAACCAAACAGAACTTATTAATAGAGAATGAATAACAGTGCAAAATGTCAACCTTCTAGCTTCTCCCTTCTTCTTCTCCCCGAACTTCCAAAACAAGGGCCTAGTGTCAACATATTATTCTCGGTTCAGACATTTAGGCTGTGCAATGATCATTCAGTCAGTAAGCGACTCTTTTATATACATATACATATGTATATAGATACATACATACATAGATAATAACAACAATTTCTCAACAATATAAATTTTCATAAAATAAGAGTATTATTTTTATACCCTTATCGACAACTATGTATTTTATAATATTGTGCATTTAATTAATTAATTCAATAATTTTAATTATTTTTTATGGTTCTGTTTAATTTTCAATATTATATTTCACAATTTTTTCGTTGTTTTTTTTTTACACCTTTCACTAATTATCACATTAATAATGTATGTAATACGTTTATTAATAATATGTAACAGTAATATGTGAATGTGTAGACACACATACATTCATTATAGAATTTTTACATATATTTTATATATAGATTTAAACAATTTAAAATTAATTAATGGTTATGCAATTATAAAAATATGCCACTTATACACACGTTTACCCATACATACAGTGATCTATGTATGTTTAAATACTAGACTGGCTCAGGAAAAATATTATTTTCGAAAAGTTAAAATTGCTTTATTAGTTCTAAGGATAGAAGAGCTAAGGTCACTTGCTATAACCTTCGTTGGTTTTCGAATTTAAAGTCTGTTTTATTATCAAAACTTTTCAACTTTCTCCACATGAAAGAATCTGTGACCTTTGTTTGGAATCATCTTATTAAACAAATTATTCTGTCTGACTTTCATAAAACATGTAATAAATATAAAGGACTTTTAAATTAAACGATAGTCCAAAAATAAAAAAATAAAAGCCAATACAGTTTTTTTTAATAATTAACTCAAACACACACAATCATTGCGATATCAATGCAACTATACATAAATAAGTACAAATATTGTAGCCGAAATCGTTTGAAGAAAATCAAAGGAAAAACTCAAAGCCAAAAAGTTTGTCGAAGATGTAGTGGACAGCTTTTTAAATTTCTTATCAGACTTTTAGTTAAAGACATTTTTTAACAATATATTTTTTTGCTGAAATCCATAAACTTGATTAAAACAAGTAAGAAAGTATAGTCGGGCGTGGCCGACCACATGATAAACTACACCAGTTATGAATATTACATGTGATTTATTTTTTCTAATAAAACATTTATCTTTAATATAATCTTGTTTCCGATATATTTAAGCAATTTATGGACGAAAAACTAATTTTCTGAAATAGAGTTTATATAGAGGCTTGGGGCAAATATGTACCGATCCCGATATTTATATAGTATTTATTTCATAGTGATATTAGTGTTTATAAGTGAATTTTGGACATTCAAGTCATTTTCTGAAGAGAAATTGGTATGGGAGCAAGGGTCAAAATGAGGCCAGATCTTTATGAAATGTGGCAAGGTAATCAAGGCTTGTACAAAACTTTGCAGCGCAATGTTTTTTATATTAAAGGGCTCAAAGGCAATTTTTAGGGAGTTATGTTGTATGGGGCCTAGGTGAAATAGTGGTCCGATACAATAGAAATGTCTCGAAAATTGTGACCTGTACCTTGCGCACAAGGTTTATATGGACAGCCAGATGGATGGACGGACATAGCATAATCGACTCCGGAAATGATTCTAATCCGATTGATGTACTTAAAGGTGGGCATAGGACGAATTTTTGTATGTGTTTCAAACATCAGCACTAACCCAATATACCCTCCCCACTAAAGTGGTGTAAGGTGTAATGAATGAATAAGCGATCCGATATGCTAACTGACTGCTTCATGCATGGTTATGTAGATCCAGTAAGAAGGACTTTTTGGAAATTCAAATGTTTAGGTGTAAAAACGTGGAAAACGTCTGAAACTGGTTTTCTGGATTATCTTACACACTATTACAGGTACATCTGCATCTACTCATAGAAATAGCAAATAAGTGTCTGCTGCTTTTTCGAAATTCGTACAAGAGGGATGATCATGGTGATTTTGGTACCTTTCTTGGTCCATTTTAACAAATAATTATATAACGACTTTGTGGGGGCATGAGTTCGATAACCACATGAAAAACTGGTAAAGTAGCGTACAACAGATCCAATAGAGCCCAGGTGTATATCTTCGGATCTGATATATATCCTATTTTTAAAATAACTAACTAACTAACTAACTAACTAACTAACTAACTAACTAACTAACTAACTAACTAACTAACTAACTAATAAACACTTTAGTAAAGATATTGGACTTAGCTCTCGATAATATCAGACGTACTTTTTTAAATTTAGACTTTTTGGATGTAATAGGTAGAAAACTGTATTTTGAAACTTCTTTTAGTACATTATTAATGTCGACTAAAATTTTTCAAACATGTTGGCTGTTTCAATAGGTCGAAAAAAGGAGCAAAAAAAATTGGAAATTTAATTTTATTCAAATTCATTGAACCAAGCATTTTGAAAACTTTATACTCGAAATAGTCTGTTTTTGGTCGAGAAATAGAAAATGGTACACTTTTTATTAGATCTTTTCACAAAAAAAAAGAATATATTCGACTTTTTATCGATTTACCCGCATTTTTACCATGTCTACTTATTTTTTAACTTTAAGGTGTATTGAGTTTTGGTGATTTTTGTAGTAAATATACTACTATTTAATAATATTATTTAAAACTATAATTATAAAAGCATTGAAATTGCTATTGCATCTATAGAAAAACATTTGCTATAATTTGCAATTTTGAAATTTTATCTTTATCAAAAAAGTAACCAAAATATAACAATTTTGTACACTTTATGCGAAAATGCAATTTAATGTATGCGTATGACAACTGCAGTTTGCCATAAATGTTGCAACAACAACAAGCCATAAAAATGGCGAAAAATAACATTTATTTTCAGGCAAATAAGAAATAAATTAAACTGTTAAAAAAAGATACAGGAAGTAGGGATATTAATAATTTCTGACATTTAAAATTTAGTGGTGAGCTAAAGCTAAGAATTTTTCCGTATATGCTTGTACTAATTTTTTTAGATATTAAAGTAAAATATATTAAATTAAAATTTCATTTAAACTTACCAATTTCAAAAATTATGAAGATTTTTTATAGAAAATCTGAAAAGACAAAACAAAATTGACGCTATAAACTAACTGTAGCTTACATAAATAAGAAATAATGATTTTTAAATTAAAATTTGTAAGGTCAAAACTCGTTACCTATTAATACTAGAAATAGCAAAATATAAGTACACGTTCCAAACGCACCTCATAAGGGTAATAAATAAGTTATCCGCCTCATAAAGTGAAAAAATCCAACATTAAAGAATTAGTACAAATAAATTTCCAGGTACAAGTAGTTACTATTCTATAACATCATACAATAATATTTTACTTTGCGTTACTTTAGTGAGAATGTTAAAAAAATTAGATATATAAAACAGCTACGCAAATGAAACATTTGTCTTATATTAAAAGCATACAAATGTTACAACCGCAGAAGCAGTATGAATTATTAGCAGTAGTGATACGTAAAAATATACATGATAACATACGTAAATACACACTTATGAGAGCATACCATATACAACCATAATAACTACTATCATGCAGAGAAATAATTGCATATGTCTGTATATTAGGATGACTCCAAATGATACCAACATTTTGCTGGGAATAACAAAACATTATTGCATCTATCAGATAACAATGAAATCAATAATGAAAACAAATCCAAATTTATTTTAAATAAAAATATCGACAAGTTCTTTGTTTCTCATAGAAATAGGTACCAATCTAATGTATCTAGATAGTTGTTAAAACAAAAATGTGTTTATATGGTAATGAAGATATTCAAAAATATGCACTTAAATTCATACATAGTACTGGAATTTATTTCCAGTTATTACCACTATTTTTGCGAAGTGCACTCGTAAACACAAAAGTATAAATAACATTTCAAAGTAACAAAATAATGAGTAGAAAGTACATAACTTTTCATTTGCAATACTTTTATGTAAACGTTACACTAAACATATACTAGAACTGAATTAGAACTGAATTTGAACTGAATTAGAACAGAATTAAAGCAGAATCAGAACTGAACTAGAACTGAACTAGAACTGAACTAGAACTGAACTAGAACTGAACTAGAACTGAACTAGAACTGAACTAGAACTGAACTAGAACTGAACTAGAACTGAACTAGAACTGAACTAGAACTGAACTAGAACTGAACTAGAACTGAACTAGAACTGAACTAGAACTGAACTAGAACTGAACTAGAACTGAACTAGAACTGAACTAGAACTGAACTAGAACTGAACTAGAACTGAACTAGAACTGAACTAGAACTGAACTAGAACTGAACTAGAACTGAACTAGAACTGAACTAGAACTGAACTAGAACTGAACTAGAACTGAACTAGAACTGAACTAGAACTGAACTAGAACTGAACTAGAACTGAACTAGAACTGAACTAGAACTGAACTAGAACTGAACTAGAACTGAATTAGAACTGAATTAGAACTGAACTAGAACTGAACTAGAACTGAACTAGAACTGAACTAGAACTGAACTAGAACTGAACTAGAACTGAACTAGAACTGAATTAGAACTGAACTAGAACTGAACTAGAACTAAACTAGAACTGAACTAGAAATAAACTAGAACTGAACTAGAACTGAACTAGATCTGAACTAGATCTGAACTAGAACTGAACTAGAACTGAACTAGAACTGAACTAGAACTGAACTAGAACTGAACTAGAACTGAACTAGAACTGAACTAATGAACTAGAACTGAACTAGAACTGAACTAGAACTGAACTAGAACTGAACTAGAACTGAACTAGAACTGAACTAGAACTGAACTAGAACTGAACTAGAACTGAACTAGAACTGAACTAGAACTGAACTAGAACTGAACTAGAACTGAACTAGAACTGAACTAGAACTGAACTAGAACTGAACTAGAACTGTCTGAAGACTGCTTGAAAAAATTTGAAAAAAGTCTCCTTTCTATATAAAATTATCTTAGGAAGACAACAAAGTGAGGCATACTGGAAGCTTAACTTTAAAATTGGCTTGGTTTCTTCTCAAAAAGACAATTTAAGTTGTATCTTTCTATCACTGTGCTAAATAAATTATATAAAAATAATTTTATTATTTCGTTTATCATCGTTATATGGGAGCGTGTAAATGACAGAACACATAGATATGTATGTATATGTACATTGTGCATACATTTGTGCATATGAGTATCATATATGAATTTATGCATTTTATATGTATGTTCATTATTGTTGAAACAACATAAGGAATGCATGTCATTATCATTTACATTATTTTCAGTTCCTATGAGTAACACTTTTTTCATTATAAATGAAAATAATAAGAACCCTAAAGCAGTTTTTTGTTTTCTTCTTATTATTTGTTACAGTTTTCTTCGTTACATTGCACTTAACGGTAGAAAAACTACAAGAGATTTCCCAACATTTTATAAATTTCTTTAAGAAAGTGTTGTTATTGTATATTCAAATGCAAGTGGTATTTTTTACCATTGGTCTATAAAATACTTACTTCCTTGACATTATCTTACATTTTTTTTCACTTTCTGGAATTTTTTCGAGAATGTTTCTTACTATTATATTTAATAAGCCAAAATTCTAGGAAGACTTTTTATCTGTTGTAAAATTTTTCCATAGCTATATTTTGCACTTTTGCTGAGAATCCCTGCTATTTGCAAACATGTTCTCAAAAAACAAAAAGCACAATCATAAATATTTTTTCATGAAAATGGATTTAAGCAATTCTTGTTTTCTTTTCATCATAAAAATTCGTGCGTAAAACATACTCAAGTAATTTATGAATCTTCATTTAGTTGGAAATGAATATGAAGAAAAAAAGGAAAAACTAAATAAAAAGCAAATAATACTCATGCTCATACATGTTGCAGCATGTATTCTTAATACTCAATGCACAATTTTCCGAGAGACAAGTATGATTTCTTTAAGATCCACAAGAAAGCACAATTCTTTCGAAGGGAATAATTTACAATCGTTGTTGATGTATTTATGTCAAAAAAACGGAATAGAAATAGATTTCTGCCTTTGCTATATGTATATGTAAGTTCATTTAAGCGAACACTAGAGAATTTAAGAAATTAGATAAATTTGTTCTAAGATTATTTTCAATGTATTTATGGGATATTTTTATTTTTTTGTAAAATTCATTTGTATAAAGAAGACATTCTATAAGAAACTTTAAAAAATGGTCACGTTTCTATAGACAGTTTTTAAAGACAACACTTTTCCACAGCGAACAGCAACTATGGCCCATTCCCTCTTCAAATAATTTCAAAAAGTCGTCTTTGTTTCATAAATTACTTGACATAGAATCGCCTTCTCATCGAGACATTAAACTAAATCTTCTATTGAAGAAAACAATTTTCACCTTAAATGAAAGTATTAAACTTATATTCAAATTTAAAAAGATCTTTTAACAATAAAATTATATTTATAGAACATGTTACCAGACAAATACTTAGAATCTTACATTTCCACATACACTTTATCTAGTACTTAAAGTCATATATATTTTTTTGTTTGAATTAACTACAAAAGGTGGCAGTATGTGTGTCAATTTTATAAAATGACTATTACATGACTAAGACAAAATTGTATTTTATACTCTATTGTTGTTGTCACATTTTACACAATCACCAACAGTTTTTTCTTTTGCAATTTTTTTTGTCAACGACAATAACATCATTATTAATAAGAACATCACTATCATCATGATTGTCGTCAGAGCATCAGTATCTTTAGCAACGCCATTATTATTTAAGCAACAGAAAATGAAGACAACAAGAAAAAAATCAAGCCAAAGATAACAGTATGGTTGGTACTTCAACATTATTTCAACCACTTTCAAGTAATTTCAATAATGGAACAAAGTAGCAACATTAACAACATCTAGAAATGAGCTGAGATACTTTTAACATACAAAAAAAAAAAAAAAAAAAAAAAACAAAATTGAAAAAAATAAGAACAAAAACAAGAGAAGTAGCAGATAGATACAAAACAGGATTTTATCCACACTTACGTACAACGTTAGCGATAGAAGTGTATACGAGCGCAATTTGAAAAGATTTTGACAACAGAATTCGGTTATATAGGGAAATTTAGTCAACTTAATGTCACTTCTGTAATCCATTTAAAGTTACCACATAAGTGGAGTGGTGAATTTGGCCCTCGACGTCAAACTAAATAGCTAACCAACTAACAAAGCAGAACTGATCTAGCACTGAATTAGAACTGAACTAGAACTATACTAGCACTGAACTAGAACTGAACTAGAACTGAACTAGAACAGAACTAGAACAGAACTAGATCTGAACTAGAACTGAACTAAAACTGAACTAAAACTGAACTAGAACTAAACTAACTAACTGAAACTAGAACTGAACTAGAACTGAACTAGAACTGAACTAGAACTGAACTAGAACTGAACTAGAACTGAACTAGAACTGAACTAGAACTGAACTAGAACTGAACTAGAACTGAACTAGAACTGAACTAGAACTGAACTAGAACTGAACTAGAACTGAACTAGAACTGAACTAGAACTGAACTAACTGAACTACTGAACTAGAACTGAACTAGAACTGAACTAGAACTGAACTAGAACTGAACTAGAACTGAACTAGAACTGAACTAGAACTGAACTAGAACTGAACTAGAACTGAACTAGAACTGAACTAGAACTGAACTAGAACTGAACTAGAACTGAACTAGAACTGAACTAGAACTGAACTAGAACTGAACTAGAACTGAACTAGAACTGAACTAGAACTGAACTAGAACTGAACTAGAACTGAACTAGAACTGAACTAGAACTGAACTAGAACTGAACTAGAACTGAACTAGAACTGAACTAGAACTGAACTAGAACTGAACTAGAACTGAACTAGAACTGAACTAGAACTGAACTAGAACTGAACTAGAACTGAACTAGAACTGAACTAGAACTGAACTAGAACTGAACTAGAACTGGAACTAGAACTGAACTAGAACTGACTAGAACTGAACTAGAACTGAACTAGAACTGAACTAGAACTGAACTAGAACTGAACTAGAACTGAACTAGACTGAACTATTAAACTAGAACTGAAGTGAATGTAAGGTATTCTAATACTGCCCATATGTACTGAAATAAAACTTACACTACCCTCTCGTATGTGTTAACTTCATGTGTGGTTTCTTAAAATAGTTCTTTTTTATAAGAGTAGTGTTGGTAATACATAGAGGACCATTATAAAGAAAAACTAAAGCATTAAACTTATTTGTATGTATGTGTTTCTTACTTTTTCCCAGTAGTTCTAATAGAATTACTTTTTACAAAATTATTTTTCTCGATTGTATATTTTTGGTTATCTGATATGTTTTGACAATGCGGAGGATCAATCGACACTTTGTAAGGCACTCATTACTTAGAATCCACTTAGTCAAATTTTCTTTGAAAATCATCAGATTTTTTAGTCGATTGTACATTTGAAATTGAAGCAAAGTTCAGTCTGTAATTAATAGAGGATGAAGTAACTAGCTGAATAACCACCTTGAATTACAGGGTAGCATCTCCTATAGCATGTATAAGTTCATGTTGTTGTAAAGATACCAGACACTAATCTTATGCACAGGCGTGACACTTTACAAATGATACTAAAGTTTATTTTTATACAATTTTTTTCTTTGTAAAAGAGGAAAAAAGTGAGCAACTACTGAAAAGTCTTTAAATTTTTTGCCTTGCTGCTTTTGTGTTGCTCTTCTATTTTTTTCAGAGTTTTTTTAAATATTTTCAGTTTTAGTGCTGTTTTCATTTTTGTTACTTCAAAAGAATATTATGGATTGCCATTTATTGTACGAATATCTCTACTAAATGTACATAGAGTGGGCACGACAAATTATGCACTTAAATTTTTTCATTTAGAATTTGAAAATATAAAGAAAATATTTTGCTATTATGTATGTTATATCATACAGGAAGCAATAAGATTGATTGCTATTAATAGAGAACATTTATACTGTTCATACACAACGGTTCTGATGGCAAAATAAATAATATATATTTTTATATATTGATCGGTGTGATACATGCTGTTCATGAAAACAGCTGTCGAGCAGTTCGTTCTCTTATAAATTAATACTCCTTACAACACTTAATCGCTACAATATCCAAATTTTCCAGCAATAACTTCTTATAACCATTGCCACAACTTTTAATTTATGTTTATATTTAATGTCTTGTTATTTTTATCACCAAAAAAATAAAACTTAATCATTTTATTTTTATAAAGATACCAAACAACCGCCCTTTGTTAGTTCTTACAATATGTGGTTGAACGTTGTAGTGATACATGGCAAATAAATACACTAAATAACATACACGACAACAACTAAAACAACAAGAACAACAACCATATAACAACTACTTTAGAAATTTTATTTTGATAAATGTTTCAATTTATGTTGAGTGATTGATGAATTGTAGATATTTTACACAAGTTCCAACATGAACAAGGCAAATATGTAGCACTAGTATACAGTCAACCAAAAAATACAGATAAACAAGAATTTTTGTTTTGTTTTTAACAAACTAAAAGCTGTGTTTTTCTCTTTTTATAAGTACACATGTGTGTGTGTATGTACATCAAGCCATTTGGGACACCTAGTGGAACTAGAAAAAAAAAAACAAATAAATAAACTTTCATAGATACACTCACTCTCTCATTCATACAAACATTTATAAGATAACAAAGAAATGTTCATTTATATGTATAGTTGCAATAAACATTTATCATGCAACACAAATACATTCGAGATATACATATATTTACACACAAATAGTATAGTATTTATGGTTATAAATACTGGTAGTTTGGTATTAAGCCAGGATAAAATAAAAAGTTTTTAAAAAAATAAAATTTCCTCACATGTCGCCAAGAATTCGTAAGTTTTTCAAAAAATCTTTATAGCAATAAAATATGTATGTATAAGTAAAGGAACTAGATCTCAACTAGAACTAAACTAGAGCTGAGCTAGAAATGAACTCGAATTGAACTAGAACTGAAGTAGAACTGAAGTAGAACTGAACTAGAACTGAACTAGAACTGAACTAGAACTGAACTAGAACTGAACTAGACTGAACTAGAACTGAACTAGAACTGAACTAGAACTGAACTAGAACTGAACTAGAAACTGAACTAGAACTGAACTAGAACTGAACTAGAACTGAACTAGAACTGAACTAGAACTGAACTAGAACTGAACTAGAACTGAACTAGAACTGAACTAGAACTGAACTAGAACTGAACTAGAACTGAACTAGAACTGAACTAGAACTGAACTAGAACTGAACTAGAACTGAACTAGAACTGAACTAGAACTGAACTAGAACTGAACTAGAACTGAACTAGAACTGAACTAGAACTGAACTAGAAACTGAACTAGAACTGAACTAGAACTGAACTAGAACTGAACTAGAACTGAACTAGAACTGAACTAGAACAGAACTAGAACTGAACTAGACAGAACTAGAACTGAACTAGAACTGAACTAGAACTGAACTAGAACTGAACTAGAACTGAACTAGAACTGAACTAGAACTGAACTAGAACTGAACTAGAACTGAAACTAGAACTGAACTAGAACTGAACGAGAACTAGAACTGAACTAGAACTGAACTAGAAGCTGAACTAGAACTGAGCTAGAACTGAACTAGAACTGAACTAGAACTGAACTAGAACTGAACTAGAACTGAACTAGAAACTGAACTAGAACTGAACTAGACTGAACTAGAACTGAAACTAGAACTGAACTAGAACTGAATCTAGAACTGAACTAGAACTGACTAGAACTGAACTAGAACTGACTAGAACTGAACTAGAACTGAACTAGAACTGAACTAGAACGAACTGAACTAGAACTGAACTAGAACTGAACTAGAACTGAACTGCAACTGAACTAGAACTGAACTAGAACTGAACTAGAACTAAACAAGAACTGAACTAGAACTGAACTAGAACTGAACTAGAACTGATCTAGAACTGAACTAGAACTGAACTAGAACTGAACTAGAACTGAACTAGAACTGAACTAGAACTGAACTAGAACTGAACTAGAACTGAACTAGAACTGAACTAGAACTGAACTAGAACTGAACTAGAACTGAACTAGAACTGAACTAGAACTGAACTAGAACTGAACTAGAACTGAACTAGAACTGAACTAGAACTGAACTAGAACTGAACTAGAACTGAACTAGAACTGAACTAGAACTGAACTAGAACTCATGTTAAAAATTTTCTATAAAATATATAGAGAAATTTAACTGCGCTCAATACAGAGCGATTTTTTTAGCTTTTTATATTTCCATGTAATTGGGACCACCTTAATGTACATAAGTATATATTTTTGTATGGTTATGTTTTCATCTGTCCATTGTTACTTTTACACGTTTATGTTTATGCATGCGAACGATTGTATGTATTTGAAAGTGTTTGTCCATTTAGCATTAATCAAAAACTTAAACTGTGATAGTTGAGTTGACAGATAAATGACCCCATTGTATTGACATGACATATTACAATATAACGGATTTTATTCAGTAACTATCTTCCTAACTGCTCTACCAACACCAGCACTATGTTCATGTACTACTGCTGATGATTAAAAGGTGTAGATGTATGTAGAAACATTTATAGAAACAGCAGTTCGTCATGCCACTTTAAACATTTGAAATTAAAAAGAGTATAATATATTGTGGTAGAAATATATATTTCCTGCAGTTTGGTTAGTGATAGAATATTAAGCAATAAATTTAAAGATTATTGTAAACATAACAAAAACACTTTTTCTCAAACACAATTTTTGAATATCATTTTATGGAGTTGTTAGAAAAATTTTAAAAATATTCTAAAGTATTTGCACAAATATCTTAAGTTGGATATTTTTAGGTTTATTTATAGATTTCTTTGTTTATAAGTTTGCACATGAATTTGGAAAGAAATGAGTACTAAACGTGCCTTAAAAAATTCTTAGAATATTGTTAATAAACCCTTTTACTATTAATATGTTTAAAAATTATTATGTACTTATAAATGATAAATTTCTCATTAAATTGTTTAAGGCAAAATATTTTAATTTAAAACCATTCTCTTTATGTTTACAATAATACAAATGTAATAAAAAAATACGTGGCGTATGATAAATATTTTATGAATTAAATATTAAGTATACGTCTGATGAGTTCAATGAAATAGAACATTTATTTGAATCTTTAAATTCGAAATATTATTACAAAAATGTCAATGAGAATTAAATTTAATTTTAAATTTTTCTGCTGTTTTTATAAAACGAGAATACGTGGCGTATGATCGATACTGTATGAATTAAATATTATGTATACGTATGTTTAAAATCGAACTGTTCATATTTTTGTATTAAGAGAAATTTAATTCTTATTAAATTTGTCTCCTGTTTTTATAAAACAAACGAACGTATAGATAATTATTACAAATAAACTGTTTGTTATTGCTATACACTGTTTCTATTGCTGTTAATTAAAGTGAAACAAAAAAATTTAATTAAAAGCTAAATATAAAAAACACATTTAATTATTTACTAATGAGATTTTAATAGACAAAACAAAAATTATTAATGAATTTTCTACAAATACATCTTCATGTTAAATAACTTTTTTTTAGCAAAAAAAAAAAAATTAATATTTTTTTTTTTGCAAATTATCATTAAAGTCCTGTTTATGAAATGTGATTAAATGAAATGAAAAGTTTAATGACACGCAGCAGACATGACATCACATACTGTGATTCGTAAAAAAAAAAGAAAAACGAATTAACAAAACAGAAAAGTTTTATTAAATGTCATGTTTAGAGTTCAACATGATGGAAAATGAACATATAATTTGTTTGTACATAGTGCACATAGGGAAAGCTGTTAATAAAGTTGAAATTGCATTTTATGTTATAAGAAAAATAAAAGTTCGAAATTATAAATAGGACATTTTTGACTTTTTAAATTTAGTTTCTTATTTTTTTAAGAATTTTTATTCTGCTGCTGTATTTTCTATAATTTTGTCCCTATGTGCAAAACGACAAGTATATAAATTCACGTATTTTTTAGTTTTTAACATTTATTTTTTAATTTATCAACTTTTTTAAAGCGTTATATCAATAGAGCTAAAAAAAATTAATGATTACATATTAATAGAGTTTGAAAAAACTTTTGTCTTTTGAAAGCAATAGAACATTTTAAACAATTTAAATAAAAGCAACTTTATTGTAATCAATTATTCTATAATTACAAATAAAGTAAATTTTTTATTAAAAAATTTATTTCATAATTATTTAGGAAATAGCTAAATAATGTAAAATGAATGATATATTCTTCTTAGTTTATTATTTTCTATAGTTTGTTTCCAATAAAGAATGCCTAGTTAAAACAATTAAGATCACATTTTTTAAATCGTGTTATTCAGTATTTAATATCCTTTCAAATCAATTAAATGCAGCATATTTTAAATATTTTATACAAATTGGATTTAAATGTTTTTTTTAATTATTTAAAAAATATTTTGTTCAATATATTGTCGTAGTCCAAGTGCTATAAAGTATTTATACAAATAAGTTGAACATAAATACAATACATAAATTTACGAAGGAGTGCTGTAAATAAATTAGGAGGGCACTCCTATATGCAGGCCAAAATTTGGAATGTGTAATACAATATTTTGCAATAAAGACAAGGCCTCATAAACGAGTGAAAAATCGAAACCCAGATCTGGTCATTCTAGTTCTAGTTCAGTTCTAGTTCAGTTCTAGTTCAGTTCTAGTTCAGTTCTAGTTCAGTTCTAGTTCAGTTCTAGTTCAGTTCTAGTTCAGTTCTAGTTCTAGTTCAGTTCTAGTTTCTAGTTCAGTTCTAGTTCAGTTCTAGTTCAGTTCTAGTTCAGTTCTAGTTCAGTTCTAGTTCAGTTCTAGTTCAGTTCTAGTTCAGTTCTAGTTCAGTTCTAGTTCAGTTCTAGTTCAGTTCTAGTTCAGTTCTAGTTCAGTTCTAGTTCAGTTCTAGTTCAGTTCTAGTTCAGTTCTAGTTCAGTTCTAGTTCAGTTCTAGTTCAGTTCTAGTTCAGTTCTAGTTCAGTTCTAGTTCAGTTCTAGTTCAGTTCTAGTTCAGTTCTAGTTCAGTTCTAGTTCAGTTCTAGTTCAGTTCTAGTTCAGTTCTAGTTCAGTTCTAGTTCAGTTCTAGTTCAGTTCTAGTTCAGTTCTAGTTCAGTTCTAGTTCAGTTTCTAGTTCAGTTCTAGTTCAGTTCTAGTTCAGTTCTAGTTCAGTTCTAGTTCAGTTCTAGTTCAGTTCTAGTTCAGTTCTAGTTCAGTTCTAGTTCAGTTCTAGTTCAGTTCTAGTTCAGTTCTAGTTCAGTTCTAGTTCAGTTCTAGTTCAGTTCTAGTTCAGTTCTAGTTCAGTTCTAGTTCAGTTCTAGTTTCAGTTTCTAGTTCAGTTCTAGTTCAGTTCTAGTTCAGTTCTAGTTCAGTTCTAGTTCAGTTCTAGTTCAGTTCTAGTTCAGTTCTAGTTCAGTTCTAGTTCAGTTTCTAGTTCAGTTCTAGTTCAGTTCTAGTTCAGTTCTAGTTCAGTTCTAGTTCAGTTCTAGTTCAGTTCTAGTTCAGTTCCAGTTCAGTTCTAGTTTCAGTTCTATTTCAGTTTCTATTTCAGTTCTAGTTCAGTTCTAGTTCAATTCTAGTTCAGTTCTAGTTCAGTTCTAGTTCAGTTCTAATTTAGTTTCTAGTTCATTTCTAGTTCAGTAAGTTATGGATTCCGCGTTAAAAGAACTATACTTCTCTTAACTCCAAGAACGAATCAAACAATTTTCGAATTGAGAGTTTTGTATCTAACGAAGGAAATGCCAGGAGTATAGGAAAAGTTCTGGCGGGTGAGGCAAAATGTCACTTTTCGTTATTTCAAAATATTTTTAAGAAGTTTTGCAACATGTAACCGATCATTTTCATGGTTATAACGCTTTTATATATGGCCACATATTGGACATAAAGAACCTTCTTCAAGGTCTCTCGCCTTCAATTTGTAGAAGGGAATGTAGGGAATTCTGCGTGAATCGATGCAGTTTGTTTATATAGAAGAAGGCAAATGTGGAAAAACCGCCCCACTCTCTCCCCATATAAAGTTCCATTTGGATAAGTTTAATGTTTGTAATTTGCATGGAAATACAGTAAGAATGGAGAAATTTAATATAAACAAGTTGTGAAGTATAGGTCCATAATTGATGTGACATCACATACTGATAATCACTTTATTCTTAACAAATCTTTTAATTATCTAAATATTAAGATATTGAATTCAGAAGAGTTCTGTTTATAACTGATCTAAGTCCCTATTCCGATTTGTTGATATATAATAAGGCTTTGACATTTGGTATATAAAACACTTAATTGTTTTTATGTGGAATGCAAGCTCTCTTATTGTCCATAAATGTATTCTTACAAAAATATTTTTATTTGTAATATTTATTATTTTTATTCAATTAAATAAACAAATACGTTGTAAGCCTATTATAAATATTTTTACAAAAATACTTTTTTTTTTTTTTCAAATATTAAAAAAACAACAATCTGATTGTTCTGGTTATTGCAGTTGCTAGCATTTAACAATAATAAATCTTACCTTATGAAATTGTAATCAATCGCATTTGATTGTTGTGTTCTGATACCAGGAAATCAATCTGTAAAAATATAAAATAAAATTGAAAAAAGTGATTATAAATTTAAAACAATAAATTAATTTGCTCTATAGATATTTTCTATAAAAATTGATGTTTTATTGTTTGTTTGTGTTTTTTTTTTTTAACAAAGAGATATAAACTGTACAAGAGTGTGTTTAAAAAAATATGAAAAATTATACATCATGTCATTTATGGTGATTTATGTATGAATATATTTAAAAAAAATGAAATTTCAAAAATTTATAAAAACCAAAGTGAAAAAGTGTTTTTTTTTATTGTATTTTATTTTTCAAATAAATCACATACAAATCATTCATTATTGTACATTGTAGTTGTCGTTTTTATTGTTGTTATTTTTGTAATTTGTATGATAAATAACTGCCATTATTGTTATTACAGCCGCCGCCACGCTATCACTGACACAAACATGTTTATTTATGGTCAATATTTAAAAAAAAAAATAACAAAGAATGAATGATAAGTTGTTGTAATGGCTATAGAGAACTAAAATATGAAAAATAAATAAAATATCGAATGTTCTTTTTTCTTAAAATGTTTTTAGACTAATTCTAGTATATTTATTAATTTCTTAAATAAATAATAAGAAAAAATTAATTTTCTTAAAATCATCCTTATCAAAATAACTCTGCTTTCAATGGTAAATTCATTAACTAAAACATTATAAAAATTTCAAGATAATTTTTCATCTTAAATGCAATCAACTAGAAACACCACCCACTGTTCGCCAGTCATTCCTGTTATATACAAGAAACTTTACTAAAAAATAACACCCAACTCTCTATAATAAAAGCAACAAATGTTAAAAAAAATATATATAAAACGATCGATAAATGAACAGACATAAAAATTTGCTATAAAATCCCTCTCCCCACTTGCAATCTAGCCACAAACAGCCAATACCCAGTACCAATATTAACAGCAAGTAGATGGAGTAGTAGAGCATTGGCCAACAAAAACAACAATCAACGTAAATACAACCAAAATCCACAATGACAAAAATTCAATGATGCAACAGAAATTAATGCAGAATAATGAAAATATTTTGATAAATCGGTTTGTTTTTATAATAAATGAAAACAAGCAGAGAAAAATAAAAAATAACATTAAAAAAAATAAAATAAAAAAAAAATTTGGAAAAGGACCATGAGTTCATCAATATTCAAAAGACAACAAAAAAAAAAAAAAAAAAAATAGCAGTTTGTTTTCGTTTTCAGGAAATGGATGCCAGTGTAGCAGTTGTTTTTAAGAAGGAGACTCAAAAAACAAAACTTAAAAACCTTTTATATGGGGAATTTCATGTCAAGTGAACCAACTCAAAAAATCGATTTTGACGATTTTTGCACAAACGTTAGTACTATTGGATAGTAAGTCAGACACAAATTTTCAGCTGTATCGGTCAAGAACTGCCGGACTTAGAAGGGGTCAAAGTTAAACATTTTGGTCATACAGGGTTTTGTGTCTGGCCTACTATCACAAAGTACAAGTCTTGGTGAAAATTCCATACAAATCGGAAGACATCGATTTTTAAATTTGGGTCACTTGACACGAAATTCCCCATAAATAATTCCACAATTAATTTTTTAAATTTTTTTACATTTAACATTATCTTTTTTGAAAATATAACAAGTAACCATCAAAACATTGTCATAAATCGTCAAATAAAGTGATTTTCGATAAGAGGAGTTAAAAGGGAGTTAGAGGCAATTATATAATTTAAAATTTTAAAAAAGTGTAAACCCTAAAGTAGATAACAGCACTGAAGTCTCACAATTTATGCATTTTATCGCGTTTTCTAGATATCGCTTTATGAAATCTCAGAATTTATCCATTACATCAGGTTTTCGAGATACGTATATGGAATTTCCGGTGCAGTATACATACGTGCAAGTACTTAAGCTATCTAATCTCTGAACATTGCTGTCCTTTTGCTTAACTTCCGAGATGAAAAAAATCACTTCCGTTTACAACCACGAAGATGGAATGCCCTCTGTTGAGTAGGCAATAGCATCTAGAGACGTAACCGGTAGAATGTTGTACAAATCCATAAAATAAGCCGAGACTTTGTTCTTACTCACAGTGAACATAGTTTACTCTGAACAAACCTGGACAAGAAAGGAAAATTCAATGGTATCACTTGTGTAAGACACCTTTCATTCATCACCATTCAAATAAGAACAACATACGACAGACTCACTCTAGGTATAAGGGCGGGTGAGTTGTGTATACCCCAACATTCTTCCTGTATCATATACAATTAACACCAACTTATTTCCAACGCTTGGTTCCACAGTCACTCCTCTGTGGGGTATCTGTTGTCATTCGGCACTCTTCCCGCGAATTTGGGTTTTAACCACAGTCACTACGTGGATTCAGAAGGAATCTCAACCAACTGACCAGTCAGGACAAGTCCTGCGGGAAACTGGCCACCCGTAGTACCAGATTATGTGGTTATCTGGTTAGACTCCATGTCAAATCATTCCAAGGACTAGCCGAGGAGTGGAATGACATCATCAGTTTGTAGTCCCGGTAGACTAAAGGTACTGTTAGCACCTCTTTATCCTGGGATTGCAATACTCCTAGATGAGGGTCTTTCACCAAGGAAACATGCCCTGAGGGGGGGGGGGAAGTGTTCGTGAGAAGGATATGTATAATTTTGTCATTCCGTTTGTAATCTCTACAACATAATTTTCCGACCCTATAAAGTATATATATATATTCTGGATCCTTATAGATAGCGGAGTCCATTAAGTCATGTCCGTCTGTCTGTATGCCTGTCTGTTGAAATCAATTTTCTGAAGACCCCAGATACATTTGGGATCTAAATCTTCAATAATTTTATCTGACATGCCTTCGAGAAGTTTTCTATATAA
This sequence comes from Lucilia sericata, assembly GCF_015586225.1. Taxonomy (NCBI): domain Eukaryota; kingdom Metazoa; phylum Arthropoda; class Insecta; order Diptera; family Calliphoridae; genus Lucilia; species Lucilia sericata. Next base: position 24,797 of record NW_023994636.1, read on the forward strand.
AATCAGCAAAATTGGTCCATAAATAATTGAGATATGAGCAAAGATCCGAGACAACCTCAACCTAAAGTGGACCACATAGGGTAGAAGGGGGATCATTCGCCATAGGGGCACATCTGCCAAAGCGAATAACTTGAAAACCGAGTAATCGATTTTATCGCATTATCAAATTTTGTTTTCGTTTATCGATTATCTATCATCCCTGAAAGTTTTAAAGATTAACTTTACATATGATGGGAGGCAGACGTGATTAATTGTTTTTCAAAGGTCTGTGAAAATATTTCACTGTGTGAATTTTTTTAGTTTTTGTGATAGAAAAAATATATTGGTCAGTGATAGAACGTCAATAATAGTGAATAATAAGACATAATCATATTTTCGATAATATAATTTGAAGCCCGAAAAAAATTGAAACTAAACCCCAGAACTGCCCGTGGGGCAAATTCGCCAAATATATGTAATGCTTGTGATGTGGAACAAAATTTGGTTAAAATATAGAAAAAAAAATCAGTAATAATTTGTTTAATGTTTTTGTTAAGTTATGTGAAATAAACAATAAATATCTAGTTTATTATACTTTGTTTAGTGAATTAAAATATAAAACACCAAAATAAGTTCTAATTTTACTAATGACAAATCTACCCCATCCCCTTGGCGTATTTACCCCATGGATGGGGCGGTATCGCCGTTTTTGGTCAGTGCGGAAAAGTTAAAAAAATATGTGCATGAGGATGACTTAGGAAAGATTGAAAGGGATAAAACTAAAGCCAACATATCTAAGTATCTGAACCAAGACAAAAATTAAGAATATGTATTGTGGTTTTAATTTGAGGCCGCCTCAAAAAAAAAGTGGCGTATGGTCCCCCTTCTACCCTACATACGAAATATTTCTGGAAAATTGCAGCTCTATAGCTCCTCTCGTAGGATCTATCGTGTTTTCAAAACACAGGCGGATAGGCTTAGAATCAAAAATGGAAGCAGTTATAATTGACAAAAGGTTTAAAAAAATGTTCACCACAAAATCAGCTTTCGGCTGAGCTTAATCAAGTCAATCCAACTGAAACAGAGCGATAGAGTTAAATACCTAGGGCCTAAGTCCAACATTGTAAGCTCTGCATCATACGGACTTAAGCGGATAAATTAACTAGCGTAAGTACAAAGCAAAGGAAGCTGATGAATTGCGAAGGCCATTGGACACAACGGAGGTTGAATTAAAAGCATGGCCAAGATAATCCCATACCGTCACTTTTTATAATTCAACACAGGTTTACGGGTACAATGGTTGTACGAACGGATTCACACAAATAAAGAGCATGAGGAGAGAATAGTGAAATGGTGAAACCCTTCTCTGTCATTGCCAGGTTTCGTAAAAATTATATTAAAATATCTCTAGGGAGAGATGTATATATTAAACATGGATCATTTTCAGTGTATGGTGTATTTTTTCGAAGCTGATGTGCAGCTTCGTGGTTATATTTATTAAATTTCATTTTTCACAAAAAATAAAATTTTTCACCAAAAATAAAAATTTTCACTAAAAAATTAAATTTTTAACTAAAAATTAAATTTTTCGCTAAAAATTAAATTTTTCACTAAAAATTAAATTTGTCACTAAAAATTAAATTTTTCACTAAAAATTAAATTTTTTACTAAAAATTAAATTTTTCACTGAAAATATTATTTTTTCACTAAACATTTTTTTATTTTTCTCTTCAAACTAGATAACTAAAGATTTTTAAGTAAAAACTATTTTTATAAAAACAGAGTAATATTAGTCCGGCAAGTAGTTTGTGTGCACGAGGAGATTTTTAGATAGATTGTAGATTTAGATTGCAACACCCGTTTTATAGTAGGTTTCATAATTAGACAAAAACCAGACTATATACCGAACGACATTGCTAAATCGACTCAGAAAGTAATAATGAACCACGTAAAAAAAAACGTAAAAATAAAAAGTATCATTTACAAGACAAAATTGGTTGAAAACATTTGGCTTTTATATCTGAACTTTTTTTTGCTATAAGAATTTCTATTTAGTATAACTAATGAACCATTAAAATCTACGTAAGTAACTCATTCCAGGTCTTTTTATTAAATTTGAATTCTTTTTCATTTTCCCCATAATAATAACTCATATCCTTTAGCTTGTACTGGGATGCATGTAAAATACACGTTTATAATAAAAATAACAAAGTGTGTTATTATTGCATCTACTTAATGTCCGTATGCATGTTTTTATTGCAGACATGATGTATGCATGAGTAAGTACTTGTATGTACCCTGCAGCTCTGAAAGTAACAATAGTCATCTACATGACTATCATGAAATTGTTGCTATGTTGTTATTAATCCTATATACAACTTATTAAATATATTAACTTGCTGTTTTCTTTTGCATTACCCTTTACCAATAACATCGCTAGCTCTAAACAAAAAACAACAAAATAACATAAAAAATACAATTAATAAATTCCATTAAAACTGGTGCTAAACTTTTTTATATCTTGCAATATGCATTTGCAGTCAAAGTACTGCAGGACTTGCATGCGAATGTGTTGTTATGTGAGAGTACGTAAAATAAATAAATAGTAACCAATCCCTTAAAACATTTTTTGTTGCTTTTGTTTTAAAGGTATGAGTTTGACAACTTTATGCAATAATGACGTCTGAATACGTTCATGGTTATTTATACAGTTGTGGATATAACTTATGCGTAAAAATTATGTTTTTTTTTAAATTTAAAAGAAAATTTGTAAGACTCATTGATCAGCACAGAATAAACGTATAACACAGTGCAACAATATTGGAGGCTGTATTGACGCGTTAGTGATCGAGTAAAATCGATAATAAAGGTTTGTGTTCGATCATGTATGAATAATTCCGAATAGTTTTCTACTTCGATCCAAAATAATTCAGTTTAACCCTAGAACACCCCTGGTTCAGTTCTAGTTCTAGTTCAGTTCTAGTTCAGTTCTAGTTCAGTTCTAGTTCAGTTCTAGTTCTAGTTCAGTTCTAGTTCAGTTCTAGTTCAGTTCTAGTTCAGTTCTAGTTCAGTTCTAGTTCAGTTCTAGTTCAGTTCTAGTTCAGTTCTAGTTCAGTTCTAGTTCAGTTCTAGTTCAGTTCTAGTTCAGTTCTAGTTCAGTTCTAGTTCAGTTCTAGTTCAGTTCTAGTTCAGTTCTAGTTCAGTTCTAGTTCAGTTCTAGTTCAGTTCTAGTTCAGTTCTAGTTCAGTTCTAGTTCAGTTCTAGTTCAGTTCTAGTTCAGTTCTAGTTCAGTTCTAGTTCAGTTATAGTTCAGTTCTAGTTCAGTTCTAGTTCAGTTCTAGTTCAGTTATAGTTCAGTTCTAGTTCAGTTCTAGTTCAGTTCTAGTTCAGTTCTAGTTCAGTTCTAGTTCAGTTCTAGTTCAGTTCTAGTTCAGTTCTAGTTCAGTTCTAGTTCAGTTCTAGTTCAGTTCTAGTTCAGTTCTAGTTCAGTTCTAGTTCAGTTCTAGTTCAGTTCTAGTTCAGTTCTAGTTCAGTTCTAGTTCAGTTCTAGTTCAGTTCTAGTTCAGTTCTAGTTCAGTTCTAGTTCAGTTCTATTTCAGTTCTAGTTCAGTTCTAGTTCAGATCTAGTTCAGTTCTAGTTCAGTTCTAGTTCAGTTCTAGTTCAGTTCTAGTTCAGTTCTAGTTCAGTTCTAGTTCAGTTCTAGTTCAGTTCTAGTTCAGTTCTAGTTCAGTTCTAGTTCAGTTCTAGTTCAGTTCTAGTTCAGTTCTAGTTCAGTTCTAGTTCAGTTCTAGTTCAGTTCTAGTTCAGTTCTTAGTTCAGTTCTAGTTCAGTTCTAGTTCAGTTCTAGTTCAGTTCTAGTTCAGTTCTAGTTCAGTTCTAGTTCAGTTCTAGTTCAGTTCTAGTTCAGTTCTAGTTCAGTTCTAGTTCAGTTCTAGTTCAGTTCTAGTTCAGTTCGAGTTCAGTTCTAGTTCAGTTCTAGTTCAGTTCTAGTTCAGTTCTAGTTCAGTTCTAGTTCAGTTCTAGTTCAGTTCTAGTTCAGTTCTAGTTCAGTTCTAGTTCAGTTCTAGTTCAGTTCTAGTTCAGTTCTAGTTCAGTTCTAGTTCAGTTCTAGTTCAGTTCTAGTTCAGTTTCTAGTTCAGTTCTAGTTCAGTTCTAGTTCAGTTCTAGTTCAGTTCTAGTTCAGTTCTAGTTCAGTTCTAGTTCAGTTCTAGTTCAGTTCTAGTTCAGTTCTAGTTCAGTTCTAGTTCAGTTCTAGTTCAGTTCTAGTTCAGTTCTAGTTCAGTTCTAGTTCAGTTCTAGTTCAGTTCTAGTTCAGTTCTAGTTCAGTTCTAGTTCAGTTCTAGTTCAGTTCTAGTTCAGTTCTAGTTCAGTTCTAGTTCAGTTCTAGTTCAGTTCTAGTTCAGTTCTAGTTCAGTTCTAGTTCAGTTCTAGTTCAGTTCTAGTTCAGTTCTAGTTCAGTTCTAGTTCAGTTTCTAGTTCAGTTCTAGTTCAGTTCTAGTTCAGTTCTAGTTCAGTTCTAGTTCAGTTCTAGTTCAGTTCTAGTTCAGTTCGAGTTCAGTTCTAGTTCAGTTCTAGTTCAGTTCTAGTTCAGTTCTAGTTCAGTTCTAGTTCAGTTTCTAGTTCAGTTCTAGTTCAGTTCTAGTTCAGTTCTAGTTCAGTTCTAGTTCAGTTCTAGTTCAGTTCTAGTTCAGTTCTAGTTCAGTTCTAGTTCAGTTCTAGTTCAGTTCTAGTTCAGTTCTAGTTCAGTTCTAGTTCAGTTCTAGTTCAGTTCGAGTTCAGTTCTAGTTCAGTTCTAGTTCAGTTCTAGTTCAGTTCTAGTTCAGTTCTAGTTCAGTTCTAGTTCAGTTCTAGTTCAGTTCTAGTTCAATTCTAGTTCAGTTCTAGTTCTTAGTTCATTTCTAGTTCATTTCTAGTTTCTAGTTAAGTTCTAGTTAAGTTCTAGTTCTAGTTCAGATCATAATTAGATAATTTTTTACGCAGGATATACCCTAAGATAGAGTTTTTGAAAGGATTAGTAAAAGCGCCACTATTTCTCAAACTATAACTGTAATTTAATTCAATACAGTTTCATTATTTTTCGGCAACATTTTGCTCGTAAAAAATATTTAGCAATGTGTAGAAATCCACATCGATAATTTTTTGTTGCTGCCACTGTTGTTGTTACATTTTCATACTGGCATGAGCAAATGTCAATCAAACTAACAACAACATAACTGTAATACTATTTTTTCTTTGTTTTTGCTCTATTTTATTTTAATGCTTGATTTGACATGGCGCGTGTTTAATTTGTGTTTAATTTTAAATTTATTTTTGTGTTTTTAATTGAAAAATCAAATTTAAATTAATTTAATTAAAAGAAAAATTTTTAACCTGTATTCGAACAACAGTAATAAAAAAATAGGATAATAAATAATTAAAGTTAAAAAAATGTCTAGGAAAATTTAATCAAGTTAATATGAAGATTTTAAAGTTAAAGGACATTTATACTAAAATCAGCTTAATTACAATTGAAACCACCTACGACAAATGTAACTCAACAGTACACTGTCATAAGTTATGACATTCATGACAATGATATTTTATGAAAATATGATACGTTTAAGAAAACAATTACAAATATAAACAATATTTGTCGTCCCAATCAAATTCAATCTGTTATAATGTTACCAATTTTCCTAGAAGAACTTTCATTTTTGGTCATAAATAAATTAAAAATTTGCATTATCCTTATTGTCAATATACCTGTATATATTGTACATATATATACAAATTCTTTTACAAATAAAAAGACTTATTTGTTTTTTAAACAAAACAGGAAGATAATTCAATTTAATTTAATTAAATCATTCTGACAACCTAAAGGTATTAAAAGTATGCTCAACAAAAATAAAAACATCAATGTCCTTATTCTACCTAAATACATATTTAAACTCTTAAGCCTTTTTTCCATTAAAAATCTTTTTATATATAAAAAAATCAAAATATTTATAAATAAAATAAATATGGAGTCAGTTGTTTTGCTACTAAATCATTAATTATATTAAAAGTTGAGCCTCTAAATTGCCAACCTTCTTAGGTTAGAAATACTTTTCAAACAATTTAATGTTTTCACCATTTTCCTCTTTTGTAATATAAATCCTTAAATTGTGTTTGATCTTTTTTGTTTCCACTTTTGTTGTTTGCGCGACACATTTTGGAATTTGAACATGATTTAAATAATTTCGAAAAAAGGTCTTTGCATTATATTCATTAAGTTTTTCTTTTTATTATTTGGCGGTGGAAAAGAAACAAAAGATTAAATTAGCAAACAAACCAAAACCATTTAAATAAATATCTATTGACATCTTAAAAAATGTTAAACAAACTTATTAAATGTTCGCCTTAATATTCTCGTATGAATAAATTATGATGGCGGCATTAATTCGTGACCGAAATATTTGGGTCATTCGGTGGGATAGAAAATATTAACGATGTTGGCAGAGCCTAAGGGAAAGCGGTACAATCTTGGTACTTATAAAAATATTATTAAAAATTAAATTAATATTCATAAGTGAACAAACATACTAAACAAGTATAAATGGTTTAGTTCTGTCCAGTTCTAGTCAGTTATGAACCAGTTCTAGTTCAGTTCCAGTTCAGTTCTAGTTCAGCTCTGGTTCAGTTCTAGTTCAGTTCTAGTTCAGTTCTAGTTCAGTTTCGTTTCAGTTCTAGTTCAGTTCTAGTTCAGTTCTAGTTCAGTTCTAGTTCAGTTCTAGTTCATTTCTAGTTCAGTTCTAGTTCAGTTCTAGTTCAGTTCTAGTTCAGTTCTAGTTCAGTTCTAGTCAGTTCCAGTTCAGTTCTAGTTCAGTTCCTAGGTTCAGTTCTAGTTCAGTTCTAGTCAGTTTAGTCAGTTCTATCAGTTCTAGTTCAGTTCTAGTTCAGTTCTAGTTCAGTTCTAGTTCAGTTCTAGTTCAGTTCTAGTTCAGTTCTAGTTCAGTTCTAGTTCAGTTCTAGTTCAGTTCTAGTTCAGTTCTAGTTCAGTTCTAGTTCAGTTCTAGTTCAGTTTAGTTCAGTTCTAGTTCAGTTCTAGTTCAGTTCTAGTTCAGTTCTAGTTCAGTTCTAGTTCAGTTCTAGTTCAGTTCTAGTTCAGTTCTAGTTCAGTTCTAGTTCAGTTCTAGTTCAGTTCTAGTTCAGTTCTAGTTCTGTTCTAGTTCAGTTCTAGTTCTGTTCTAGTTCAGTTCTAGTTCAGTTCGTTCAGTTCTAGTTCAGTTCTAGTTCAGTTCTAGTTCAGTTCTAGTTCAGTTCTAGTTCAGTTCTAGTTCAGTAGTTCAGTTCTAGTTCAGTTCTAGTTCAGTTCTAGTTCAGTTCTAGTTCAGTTCAGTTCAGTTCAGTTCTAGTTCAGTTCTAGTTCAGTTCTAGTTCAGTTCTAGTTCAGTTTAGTTCAGTTCTAGTTCAGTTCTAGTTCAGTTCTAGTTCAGTTCTAGTTCAGTTTAGTTCAGTTTAGTTCAGTTCTAGTTCAGTTCTAGTTCAGTTCTAGTTCAGTTCTAGTTCAGTTCTAGTTCAGTTCTAGTTCAGTTCTAGTTCAGTTCTAGTTCAGTTCTAGTTCAGTTCTAGTTCAGTTTAGTTCAGTTCTAGTTCAGTTCTAGTTCAGTTCTAGTTCAGTTCTAGTTCAGTTCTAGTTCAGTTCTAGTTCAGTTCTAGTTCAGTTCTAGTTCAGCTAGTGCAGCTCTAGGCAGCTCTAGTTCGCTCTAGTTCAGTTCTAGTTCAGCTCTAGTTCAGTTCTAGTTCAGTTCTAGTTCAGTTCTAGTTCAGTTCTAGTTCAGTTCTAGTTCAGTTCTAGTTCAGTTCTAGTTCAGTTCTAGTTCAGTTCTAGTTCAGTTCTAGTTCAGTTCTAGTTCAGTTCTAGTTCAGTTCTAGTTCGTTCTAGTTCAGTTTCAGTTCAGTTCTAGTTCAGTTCTAGTTCAGTTCTAGTTCAGTTCTAGTTCAGTTCTAGTTCAGTTCTAGTTCAGTTCTAGTTCAGTTCTAGTTCAGTTCTAGTTCAGTTCTAGTTCAGTTCTAGTTCAGTTTAGTTCAGTTCTAGTTCAGTTCTAGTTCAGTTCTAGTTCAGTTCTAGTTCAGTTCTAGTTCAGTTCTAGTTCAGTTCTAGTTCAGTTCTAGTTCAGTTCTAGTTCAGTTCTAGTTCAGTTCTAGTTCAGTTCTAGTTCAGTTCTAGTTCAGTTCTAGTTCAGTTTAGTTCAGTTCTAGTTCAGTTCTAGTTCAGTCTAGTTCAGTTCTAGTTCAGTTCTAGTTCAGTTCTAGTTCAGTTCTAGTTCAGTTCTAGTTCAGTTCTAGTTCAGTTCTAGTTCAGTTCTAGTTCAGTTCTAGTTCAGTTCTAGTTCAGTTCTAGTTCAGTTCTAGTTCAGTTCTAGTTCAGTTCTAGTTCAGTTCTAGTTCAGTTCTAGTTCAGTTCTAGTTCAGTTCTAGTTCAGTTCTAGTTCAGTTCTAGTTCAGTTCTAGTTCAGTTCTAGTTCAGTTCTAGTTCAGTTCTAGTTCAGTTCTAGTTCAGTTCTAGTTCAGTTCTAGTTCAGTTCTAGTTCAGTTCTAGTTCAGTTCTAGTTCAGTTCTAGTTCAGTTCTAGTTCAGTTCTAGTTCAGTTCTAGTTCAGTTCTAGTTCAGTTCTAGTTCAGTTCTAGTTCAGTTCTAGTTCAGTTCTAGTTCAGTTCTAGTTCAGTTCTAGTTCAGTTCTAGTTCAGTTCTAGTTCAGTTCTAGTTCAGTTCTAGTTCAGTTCTAGTTCAGTTCTAGTTCAGTTCTAGTTCAGTTCTAGTTCAGTTCTAGTTCAGTTCTAGTTCAGTTCTAGTTCAGTTCTAGTTCAGTTCTAGTTCAGTTCTAGTTCAGTTCTAGTTCAGTTCTAGTTCAGTTCTAGTTCAGTTCTAGTTCAGTTCTAGTTCAGTTCTAGTTCAGTTCTAGTTCAGTTCTAGTTCAGTTCTAGTTCAGTTCTAGTTCAGTTCTAGTTCAGTTCTAGTTCAGTTCTAGTTCAGTTCTAGTTCAGTTCTAGTTCAGTTCTAGTTCAGTTTAGTTCAGTTCTAGTTCAGTTCTAGTTCAGTTCTAGTTCAGTTCTAGTTCAGTTCTAGTTCAGTTCTAGTTCAGTTCTAGTTCAGTTCTAGTTCAGTTCTAGTTCAGTTCTAGTTCAGTTCTAGTTCAGTTCTAGTTCAGTTCTAGTTCAGTTCTAGTTCAGTTCTAGTTCAGTTCTAGTTCAGTTCTAGTTCAGTTCTAGTTCAGTTCTAGTTCAGTGGTTCAGTTCTGGTTCTAGTTCAGCTCTAGTTCAGTTCTAGTTCAGTTCTAGTTCAGTTCAGTTCTAGTTCAGTTCAGTTCTAGTTCAGTTCAGTTCTAGTTCAGTTCTAGTTCAGTTCTAGTTCAGTTCTAGTTCAGTTCTAGTTCAGTTCTAGTTCAGTTCTAGTTCCGTTTAGTTCAGTTCTAATTCAGTTCTAGTTCAGTTCTAGTTCAGTTCTAGTTCAGTTCTAGTTCAGTTCTAGTTCAGTTCTAGTTCAGTTCTAGGTTCAGTTCTAGTTCAGTTCTAGTTCAGTTCTAGTTTAGTTCTAGTTCAGTTCTAGTTCAGTTCTAGTTCAGATTCTAGTTCAGTTCTAGTTCAGTTCTAGTTCAGTTCAGTTCAGTTCAGTTCTAGTTCAGTTCTAGTTCAGTTCTAGTTCAGTTCTAGTTCAGTTCTAGTTCGGTTATATATTCGGTTCTAATTCAAGTTTCAATTCATTTTGTTAGTTGAAATTATTGAATATATTTAATCTTTAAATTAATAACTTAATGTTTTTTATTCCAAAAAAAAAAAAAAAAAAATATGTAGTTATGTACATTTTCTGCTGAAATATCATTATTATATATCATTTATATTAAAAAAAAGCGAAACATATATAAATATTTTATTTGACTGCTGTTGTATTTATTGAAAGTCTTGCGGCAAGTTATTCAATTTATTAAAAGAACACCACCCGAGGCTGAAGAAGAAGTGGCAACAAAATGTTGCAAACAAAGCATCATTTGTCTTTTCCACAAAATATGGGTTGGCCAGTGGATGTATATATGGAGTTTTTTTTAATACTCTTTATTTTTATATTATTTGAGTTGTATTTAGTTTTGTTCTTTCCTGCTTTGGCTCTATTTTTTGTTGCAGTTAAATGTTGAAAACACTAACAGTAGTTTTGTATTAAATTTCCTTCCAGTTTGTGTTTTTCCCTATTTTCAATCTTTTTTTTCTTTTGCGCTGCTGTCTTTTTTATGAAACGTTATCTGGCCTTTTCGTTATTTTGTTGTTATATCGATAATAAAATTGAAGTTGTGGTACTTGCTGCAATATCAATAAAGTGTTTTGTTGAGAAAAAAATATGTATAGAAATAACCAACTTTCTATCATTTTCTTTAAATATTTCTGTTTTTCTTTTTTTACTTTTTAGAGAAATTTTTAACATATTGAGTTCTAGAGCAGTTCAATGAATGCATATTGCAGAGATAAAATTCAGCTAAGAAGAAATGTTGTTGAAAAGAAGAATGAAAACTAAACAGAAAAAAATTCAGAAAACACTTGAAAATTATTGGAAAAAATCTATAATTTTTTGTATGTACAATAGGTTGGCTACAAAAGTTGGAACACAATTCTTTATTAAAGAGAACAAAGTACCAAAATAGAATGTTGTATTTTTTTCATATTAGCAAATTATGATACTTCATGCTGGATATAATTTTGATAGAAATCCATTTATCAATTCAAATTTGGGTCCTCTTACTTTTTTATATGTATGTAGATTATTTCTTATGCTTTATTTCAATATAAGTATTCAATATGCCACTTTTACCATCAAGTATTTATATTAGAAAGTTCTATTCAATTGCAACAAATTGCAAAAAGGAAAACTAAGAAGTTAACAAAAACTAAAAATAAAAACACAAACCAATTTTAAAAGCCAAAGTTTTAAGTTGAACATAAGGTCCTATTATACTTATTAATACATATAAAAGCGGATTCTGTATATGTACAAGCAGGAACAAACATGACGAGTGTAGGTCAAAATATGACTGTTTCGATTATCGAAAAGACTTTTAATAAGAGAATATTTGAACATTTCCGATAAAAAGGGGAAATTTAATTAAAAAAAAATGAAAAAAGTGATTTTTCATAAAAAATTTCCGAAAATTTGTATAAAAAGCGAAAATTTCGGAAATTTTTCTATAAAAGGGAAATTTTCGAAGAATTTTCTATAAAAAAGAGAATTTTCGGAAAATGTTCTATAAACAAGCAATTTTCGGAATTTTTTTTATAAAAAGAGAAATTTTCGGAGAATTTTCTATAGAAAAGAGAAGTTTTCGGAAAATTTTCTATAGAAAAGACAAATTTTCGGAAAATTTTCTATAGAAAAGACAAATTTTCGGAAAATTTTTATAGAAAAGACAAATTTTCGGAAAATTTTCTATAAAAAGACAAATTTTCGGAAAATTTTTATAGAAAAGACAAATTTTCGGAAAATTTTCTATAGAAAAGACAAATTTTCGGAAAATTTTCTATAGAAAAGACAAATTTTCGGAAAATTTTCTATAGAAAAGAGAAGTTTTCGGAAATTTTTCTATAAAAAAGAGAGATTTCTATAAAAAAGAGAGATTTTCTATAAAAAAGAGAAATTTTTGGAAAATTTTCTATAAAAAGTGAAATTTTTGGAAAATTTTGCAAATTTTTTCTATCAAAAGAAAAATTTTTGGAAAATTTTCTATAAAAAGAGACATTTGTACAAAATTGTTCTATCAAAAAAAGTAATTTTTTGAAAAATTTCAATAAAAAGAAAATTTTTCGAAAATGTTCTATAAAAAGGGAAATTTTTAAAAAAGAAAAAATTTTCGGAAAATTTTCTACAAAAAGATATTTTTTATAAAAAGAGTAATTTTCCGAAAATTTTCTATAAAAAGAGACTTTTTTGTGAAAAATTTCTATAAAAAGAAAAAATTTTCGGAAGTTTTTCTATAAAAAGATACATTTTCATAAAGTTTTCTATAAAAAGAAAAATTTTCTGAAATTTTGAGAAAATTTTCTGCAAAAATTTTAGGAACATTTTTTCATAGCGGAAACTTTTCGAAAAATTTCTATAAATGGAGAAAATTTTCTTTTTTTATAAAAATAGGAATTTTCCAAAAAAAAAATTTTCGTATTTTTTTTTTATAAAAAAAATAAATTTTCCGATATTTTTTTGTAAAAAGAGAAATTTTAAGCGAATTTTCTACAAAAAGAGAAATGTTTTCTATTAAAATTTGTTTGTATTTTTTTTTTTTTTTTTTTGAAATTGGAAATTTTTCAATAAAAAGAGAATTTTGTATTAAAAGAAACATTTTTTGTCATTATAAATGGAGCAATAAAAATATCTTTAACTTTTTTAAAAATATTTATTCAAACTGGTTTTTTAATTCTAAAATCACTAGAAGTAAAAAAAAAAATAATTTCTGATTTATCTCATCATATTTATTTAAGCATTTTTTCCTGTATTTAAATCATTAAACTTAATTAAATTCAAAAATAAATATTAAATAAATAGGAAAATGTGAAAATTATATTATTACTGAGCAGCAGGATAGACTGTCAGACAGACATACATACAGATTGCTTGGTTAGTTGGTTGAATGGTTGCGATTGTTTTTATTGTCCAACAACGTGTGTTATTTTTTCAAGTATTAAACAACATGTATTGATGACAATTCATGCGTATTGACCAATTACGTGTATTTCCTGTGTTGTTAAATTTAAATTAAACAAGAAAAAAAGTGCAAACAGTCGGTGGTGATGAATTTTATATGCACTATACGTTAAATAAGTGTTATGTTTTAAAAGTAAAGTTTTTAACATTAAATTAATTCTTTTAATTTAATTTCACATTAAAATTGTTTATTCGAAATTTGTAACAATTTCTGTTGATTGTCAGAAGCAAGTGACTCATTAGTCTGTGTACACATTACATATTTATGCTAACGGACATGTCAGCTTACTTACTGATCAACAAACCGGTGTTATAATAACATTAACTATAATATTGCTTACTTTATGAACAATTGTTTTTAAAGGTATTTTTTGTTGTCGTTATAGCAAATTAAATGTTTAAAATATTTTTATTTGCTTTTTTTAAACGATAGACAAATTACTGCCAGCGTCTTCATTCGAAACTTTCGAGAACGAGAAATATAAAATCGTAGAAGAATGATAATATATAAACTCTAGTATAGAATGAGAGATTGATAGATAGATAGATAGATAGATGATAGATAGATAGATAGATAGAATAGATAGATAGATAGATAGATAGATAGCTAGATAGATAGATCGATAGATAGATAGATAGATAGATAGATAGATAGATAGATAGATAGATAGATAGATAGATAGATAGATAGATAGCTAGATAGATAGATAGATAATAGATAGATAGATAGATAGATAGATAGATAGATAGATAGATAGTAGATAGATAGATAGATAGATAGCTAGATAGATAGATAGATAGATAGATAGATAGATAGATAGATTAGCTAGATAGTAGATAGATAGATAGATAGATAGATAGATAGATAGATGATAGATAGATAGATAGATAGCTAGATAGATAGATAGATAGATAGATAGATAGATAGATAGATAGATAAGATAGATACGATAGATAGATAGATAGATAGATAGATAGATAGATGATAGAGATAGATAGATAGATAGATAGATAGCTAGATAGATAGATAGATAGATAGATAAGATAGATAGATAGATAGATAGATAGATAGATAGATAGATAGATAGATATGATAGATAGATAGATAGATAGATAGATAGATAGATAGATAGATAGATAGATAGATAGATAGATAGATAGCTAGATAGATAGATAGATAGATAGATAGATAGATAGATAGATAGATAGATAGCTAGATAGATAGATAGATAGATAGATAGATAGATAGATAGATCGATAGATAGATAGATAGATAGATAGATAGATAGATAGATAGATAGATAGATAGATAGATAGATAGCTAGATAGATAGATAGAGATAGATAGATAGATAGATAGATAGATAGGATAGATAGATAGATAGATAGATGATAGAGTAGATAGATAGATAGATAGTAGATAGATAGATAGATAGATAGTAGATAGCTAGATAGATAGATAGATAGATAGATAGATAGATAGATAGATAGATATAGAGAGATAGATAGATAGATAGATAGATAGATAGATAGATAGATAGATAGATAGATAGATAGAGATAGATAGATAGATAGATAGATAGATAGATAGATAGATAGATAGATAGATAGATAGATAGATAGATAGATAGATAGATAGATAGATAGATAGATAGATAGATAGATAGATAGATAGATAGATAGATAGATAGATAGATAGATAGATAGATAGATAGATAGATAGATAGAGAGATAGATAGATAGATAGATAGATAGATAGATAGATAGATAGATAGATAGATAGATAGATAGATAGATAGATAGATAGATAGATAGATAGATAGATAGATAGATAGATAGATAGATAGATAGATAGATAGATAGATAGATAGATAGATAGATAGATAGATAGATAGATAGGTAGATAGATAGATAGATAGATAGATAGATAGATAGATAGATAGATAGATAGATAGATAGATAGATAGTGATCACAAAGTTCTTAAAGGTTCTTTTGAGTAAAAAAATACAACAAATTTTGGAAAAATAGGTGGAAATTAAGTGCTAAATATTGAATAAAAATTATTATTGAATTAAAAAATAATTTTTTGATAGATATCCCAGTCGCATCCCAGTATAGGACTATAAAGCCCTTCAAGGAATTGTATAAGCAATTCAACCAAAAAAGACCCATTTAAAAAAAAATATTAATTTAAAAACAATTTTAAAAAATGTTTTTGGAAAGAATAAAGAAATAGCTTTCTGAATTCTGTTGAACAATTTTTGCTAGGACCAATATGTAAAAGTTACACCAAAATGTATGACCAAAATGATCAACTTTGATCCCATAGAGCCATAGAGCCGATAGTCTTAGCAGCTAGTGCTCTATAATTTGTATTAGTTTATAATTAAATTATAATCTAATAAAGAATAATAATACTGTAAAAGTTCACTAGTTCAACTTTTTATAAAAAATGTTTATGTTTTTGTTAACTTAACTAATTGTTTTTTCTTTTTGTTAAAATATATACTCGAGGACAATAAAGTTTTTAATTATAGCTAAATAATAGTTGTACATTACAATATAAATAAAAGTTTTTTTCTCTAAATGTTTTTGTTTCTAGTTTAAAATGCAAACATTGTATATTTCCAGTACATGCTTTTGAAATGAAATTGTATTTACAATAGAAAACTAATTATTTGACAAGAATAGTTACTAATACAATATTTAGTTGACTTAACAAACAATTTGATATCAAACTAAAAAAAAAATAAATAAGGTGGTCAGATAAAATACAAATGCAATCTGTAGCATATTTTATTACTCATTAGTTATACATCGAAACGTACTGCATTATAGTAATTTTAGTCAGATGATCCATACTTTGTGAACTGGTCACCTTTCTCAATCAAAACAATAATATTCATACATACACAGAATAATTTTTAATTTAAAAAAATTTACACAAACACAATATTTTAAAAATTAGATTATTGTCTATTTTCAGTTTAGTTAAGTTTGTAAAATGGTTAACCATAAAAAAAAACAATAATATAAAAACAAAACAGAAAAAAACAAACATGTTTAGTTTCATTCTATTCAATTTCAGTGTTATTTTAACAAAATTCTGTACATCAGAAAATTTATACACTCATAACTACAAAAAAAGAAACGAATCCTAAATGGTCGAACAATAACAATTTATCTGAATATATAATAGTTTTTGCAACAATGTTTTATTTGTTTAAATTTTTAAACAAAATAGCTAAACGAACAAGTTGAGGGTTGGGGGAGGTGGAACAACAATAAAGTTTAAATGTAGCAAATTTGCTTAAAATGTAGTCGTGTCACATTCACATTAAACAAATAACATTGTATGAGTAAAATTTTCAGTATATACACAAACACATGGACATATACATACACACATAGTAGAATGTAGGCGGATGTGCCTCTGTTTGTAATAGTGTTATGTTTACATTTAATTAAAAAGCAATTCAAAAACTGTTTATGGTAATTGTTTTTATAAAATATCACCCTTCGGAAAACTGTTTTCTAGATTCACAAAAAAAAAAACACGAAAAAAACAGAGAATACCAAACAAAACGTTTAATTCATGTCATAAAACCACATAAAAATATTAAACAATAATGACAATGACAATATTTTATTTAAAATTTCATGGTGGACTAAGTTGTAATTGTTGACACTTCATTGTAGGAAGTGGATCATTTTTTTAATTTAACATTTAAATGAATTCCTCAAAAGAACACTTTTCGCTTATATTTTTGATTGAAACAAAAAAAAAAAAAAAAAAAATTAAAATGAATTAGAAATTTATCTAAAACTAGAACAGAACTAGAACAGAACTAAAACAGAACTAGAACAGAATTAGAACTCAACTAGAACTGAACTAGAACTAAACTAGAACAGAACTAGAACAGAATTAGAAAAGAACTAGAACAGAACTAGAACAGAACTAGAACTATAATAGAACTAGAACAGAACTAGAACAGAGCTAGAACAGAACTAAACAGAACTAGAACAGAACTTGAACTGAACTAGAACTGAACTAGAACTGAACTAGAACTGAACTAGAACTGAACTAGAACTGAACTAGAACTGAACTAGAACTGAACTAGAACTGAACTAGAACTGAACTAGAACTGAACTAGAACTGAACTAGAACTGAACTAGAACTGAACTAGAACTGAACTAGAACTGAACTAGAACTGAACTAGAACTGAACTAGAACTGAACTAGAACTGAACTAGAACTGAACTAGAACTGAACTAGAACTGAACTAGAATCTGAACTAGAACTGAACTAGAACTGAACTAGAACTGAACTAGAACTGAACTAGAACTGAACTAGAACTGAACTAGAAACTGAACTAGAACTGAACTAGAACTGAACTAGAACTGAACTAGAACTGAACTAGAACTGAACTAGAAACTGAACTAGAACTGAACTAGAACTGAACTAGAACTGAACTAGAACTGAACTAGAACTGAACTAGAACTGAACTAGAACTGAACTAGAACTGAACTAGAACTGAACTAGAACTGAACTAGAACTGAACTAGAACTGAACTAGAACTGAACTAGAACTGAACTAGAACTGAACTAGAACTGAACTAGAACTGAACTAGAACTGAACTAGAACTGAACTAGAACTGAACTAGAACTGAACTAGAAACTGAACTAGAACTGAACTAGAACTGAACTAGAACTGAACTAGAACTGAACTAGAACTGAACTAGAACTGAACTAGAACTGAACTAGAACTGAACTAGAACTGAACTAGAACTGAACTAGAAACTGAACTAGAACTGAACTAGAACTGAACTAGAACTGAACTAGAACTGAACTAGAACTGAACTAGAACGACTAGAACTGAACTAGAACTGAACTAGAACTGAACTAGAACTGAACTAGAACTGAACTAGAACTGAAACTAGACTGAACTAGAACTGAACTAGAACTGAACTAGAACCGAACTAGAACTGAACTAGAACTGAACTAGATACTGAACTAGAACTGAACTAGAACTGAACTGAACTAGAACTGAACTAGAACTGAACTAGAACTGAACTAGAACTGAACTAGAACTGAACTAGAACTGAACTAGAACTGAACTAGAACTGAACTATGAACTACTGAACTAGAACTGACTAGAACTGAACTAGAACTGAACTAGAACTGAACTAGAACTGAACTAGAACTGAACTAGAAACTGAAGTAGAACTGAACTAGAACTGAACTAGAACTGAACTAGAACTGAACTAGAACTGAACTAGAACTGAACTAGAACTGAACTAGAACTGAACTAGAACTGAACTTAGAACTGAACTAGAACTGAACTAGAACTGAACTAGAACTGAACTAGAACTGAACTAGAACTGAACTAGAACTGAACTAACAGAACTAGAACTGAACTAGAACTGAACTAGAACTGAACTAGAACTGAATTAGAACTGAACTAGAACTGAACTAGAACTGAACTAGAACCGAACTAGAACTGAACTAGAACTGAACTAGAATGGAACTAGAACGTAAGAAGAACTGAACAAAAACTCGTATTGAAAAGTAACTAAAGAAGTAAATTGAAATACTGTGTTTGGTTTTTTATTTAGCTGTTAACACAATCTGCACTCTAAAAATTAAATTTAGGATGATATACTTCAATAATTTACCACATTTTTAATGCAGCCAAACTAATAATATAAAGAGTCGTTTTACTTAAAACACGGATTGAACTTTTTGTTCATGGTTTTAACATCTGTATTAAATTGCTATTGATGTTATTAGTATCGTATAATGAATCTACATATTTGTTTTAAATTAATCTGACTTATTTTCCGTATTTATCACCATAAAAATAGCAAAAAGCAATGAATTAAATAGTACTCCCTTTTCATGCATTTTAAACTGAAAGGAAAAAATAAAATAAAACAAAAACTCAGCTTTATTTTCAAAAAACCAATCAATTTATTTATGTATAATCTCGTAAATATAAGAATCTATACTACTTTATCTATACAATTTAATCGAAATTGTTTGCAAATATAGATTCATTCATTTAACATGGCCAAGAGATTGTATAACCATGAATGGAAACTGCCAGAATAAATATACAATAAATATCTGTATGTAAATGTAATTTTGAAAAACTTCAACTGACGTACGTTTGTATATTCATATCAATAACAAGAGTATGAGCACTGTTTTAATACAATTTTATGTATTTTTGTATTGCAATAATTAAAAATGTTGAATGTCTTGCAACATATAAGCACATGCATACGTCGAAAACTTTGAATTATGGTCTTGAAAAACTAAAGGAATTCCATTATATTTGATTATTGCTACCGAAAGTAAGAAAATATGGTAAAATTGACAAAAGTAAATATATGTCGGAATGGGCATAGTGGCGTATGAAAATATTTATTTTATATGTGCATTTTATATTAAGTATACGCATATTAAACTGATTAAAACGGGAAACTTTAAAATAACCCTAAAATAACAATATATACAACTTCATTTACAGAATTCCAATTTGCTTCCTCACAGACTCTGTGTGACCACAAAATTTGGTACAAAGCAAAAAAAAAATATTGTATAAATATTACATTTTTTTCATTGAGCTAATGAGTCATATTGTTTTATTTATTATTATTTTTAAATATTTTATATTTGCTTCCTCTTTTTATATTAAAAGCATAAATATTTATGAGTTTTAATTTACTTTATTAAATGAAGACAACATTAATGTACAAACAGACTGCCTTTGTATGAACATGTAATATGTTAAAATGTATTGACCATTTGCTTGCAATTTTCGTACTATGTATTTGTAAATGTAGTATAATATTGATTTAAAATTAAAATGGCAACAGAAATATGTGATAAAATTGTAAAATGTTTATAATATCAGTGATATCAGAAACATGTATGCCCTTTATTGTCGTAAATTATTGTTAAATAACATGTAAATAATACTAATTAAGTTAAAGAAAATGTTTGAGCCTGAAAGCTATATACATACAATACATAGCTATGAACTAGAACTGAACTAGAACTGAACTAGAACTGAACTAGAACTGAACTAGAACTGAACTAGAACTGAACTAGAACTGAACTAGAACTGAACTAGAACTGAACTAGAATTGAACTAGAACTGAACTAGAACTAGAACTGAACTAGAACTGAACTAGAACTGAACTAGAACTGAACTAGAACTGAACTAGAACTGAACTAGAACTGAACTAGAACTGAACTAGAACTGAACTAGAACTGAACTAGAACTGAACTAGAACTGAACTAGAACTGAACTAGAACTGAACTAGAACTGAACTAGAACTGAACTAGAACTGAACTAGAACTGAACTAGAACTGAACTAGAACTGAACTAGAACTGAACTAGAACTGAACTAGAACTGAACTAGAACTGAACTAGAACTGAACTAGAACTGAACTAGAACTGAACTAGAAACTTGAACTGAACTGAACAGAACTGAACTGAACTAGAACTGAACTAGAACTGAACTAGAACTTAACTAGAACTGAACCTAGAACTGACTAGAACTGACTAGAACTGAACTAGAACTGAACTAGAACTGAACTAGAACTGAACTAGAACTGAACTAGAACTGAACTAGAACTGAACTAGAACTGAACTAGAACTGAACAGAACTGACTAGACTGAACTGAAGACTAGAACTGACTAGAACTGAACTAGAACTGAACTAGAACTGAACTAGAACTGAAATAGAACTGAACTAGAACTGAACTAGAACTGAACTAGAACTGAACTAAACTGAACTAGAACTGAACTAGAACTGAACTAGAACTGAACTAGAAAGAACTAGAACTAACTAGAAACTGAACTAGAACTGAACTAGACGAACTAGAACTGAACTAGAACTGAACTAGAACTGAACTAGAACTGAACTAGAACTGAACTAGAACTGAACTAGAACTGAACTAGAACTGAACTAGAACTGAACTAGAACTGAATAGAACTGAAACTAGAACTGAACTAGAACTAGAACTGACTAGAACTAGAACTGAACTAGAACTGAACTAGAACTGAATTAGAACTGAACTAGAACTGAACTAGAACTGAACTAGAACTGAACTAGAACTCAACTAGAACTCAACTAGAACTGAACTAGAACTCAACTAGAACTGAACTAGAACTGAACAATTTCCTTTCATTGGGATAAGCGTGATCCCATGAATAATCATCTGTTTTGTATTTTGATTTAAATTTCTTTAAATGTTTAATCCAGCAATTTTAGAAACAAAAATAATTTAAGTTTTCAGATATATTAAAGTTGTTCTTAAAAGGAAATGAGTAAGAGAAGAAAAACAAGCAAATACTTGTACTTGACAATTTTAAGAACGCCCTCTTTTCAATATTGACAACAAACAAGTAGTGAATTTGTACCAGTGAATGTTTTAAAGAAACATCTATATATAAACTAGTTACATAGACTTCAGACATATAGAGATTATATGAATAAGGGTAGCCCATATTGGAAGAAACAGAAAGAAAGTACTTATTATCTAATATAGAAATACTAAGGCCATAACTAAAGTCCTAATTTAAATGGCACTAAGGTAGCGTTAGTTTAGTATTTTGGTGAAATGATAGATAAATTTTGGTGGAGGTATCGCCTTAATATTCTACATGTAAATAATTGTGCACATTATACATATAGATTATGTAAAGTTATCTTTATACAAACATACGTACATGTACTTATGTAGATATGTTTTCTTGTTGTGTAGAATTGAAATGAAATTTGTAGTGAAATAAATTTATATACATGCATATGTATCATTTAATTTAACTTTCTTTCAAAAGCAAAATAAGGGGTTAACCACATTCAAACATTAGCATGTGGTGGGGTATTTCTTATTTAACTATAAAATTGTTTAAATTTTCTTAGAAAAAGGGATTTTTATTGGAATTTTTATAAACTAAATAAAATTTAAATTCAGTGCCTAAAAGTGTGCATCATGTTAATGTAATCCTATAAATTGTTAACTGTAGCTATCGGTCATAAAATATAGGCCTTGTATTTCAAAAACTGTTAAGAATATCTAGCAGTAAAGTGGAAGTGAGCTAGAATTAGACTGAAACTGAAGAAGAACTGGACTACTACTAAACTAAAAATGAACTAGAATTGATCAGTTTGAATAATAAATTAATTCAAAAATATATAAACTTTAAACATATTCCATCTAACTGTAGTAAGAGAACCCCTTAGAAAACAATAGAACTTGTACAACAACTCGGTTATACACAAGCAGTCAGCCACAAACAACAATTACGTGATTTCGTTTTAACAAACTAAAAGATGAATTTAAAGTCCTTCTCCAGTAGCACCCATTCCAACACCCACTTGCAACTCTTGATGGTGAAAAAGAAACACATTCATTCACTTAAATATAAACTTTGTGTATGTCTTGTATTATTGTTCTATTAAGTTTGCAGAAAATTTTCAACAAAACGTGAGTAACATTTTTGTTATTTAACCACTACTGAAAGAAGGAATGCACAACCATACATTAACACTTAAACAGGTGTCCCCTAAATTTACTGTCAGGTCCAGACTGTCAGAAGCTATACGAATAAAAAAAGCAAATGTGATTCAATTTTAATAACTTAACTTTTTGTTATGCAAATTTGTTTAGTTTGCTTTTAGGGGACACCCTTTTTATATACACATTTAAAATTGTAACTCTTTCATTTTGTGTCATGTTTTATTTACTTTCCGTTTCTTTTGTAATATTTTTATTTTGCTTTTCTATTATTTGTGTTAAAATTACACAACTGTGTTGAATTTTCACGCCTCAACTTCTTTGGAAACTTTAATTTGTTCCTCTTTCATTTCATTTCTTGAGTTCTTTATTTAACTTGTAGTTTAAACCACTATAGTACCATAAATAGTTATGCTTATGCATACTTCTATAAAGCAGTTAACCAGCAGCTTTGCGGGGGTGCGTCAATTTTAAGAAAATACTTAATATGTTAAAATATCTGAAATCGTACACATTAAAAATAGGATCAAATTTTACTTAAGCCGACATTTTTATTAAAAAAAAATATTTTTCTGGTGTATTACTTATTTCACTTGGCAAAAGTTTGCTGTGTGGTGCAGTTGTTTCCTTTAACTTTTGTAACATTTGTTGAATTTGTTGGCCGTTAATGTTTTATTTTTTTCATTTATGCTTTCTACTTCAAAATATACTACATGAATACTCTATATACATAAATACATTCGTATGTATTTATGTAGTATATATTTATACTTTTTTATCAGCTTTTGAAATGTGACACTTTATAAAATTGTTTACAACAAAATCGTTTATTTATGACATTCTTTAATACACTTGCAACGTTATTTTGTCATTTGCGCCTTAACTGCTTGAAAACAAGGATGTCTGATTCAAAAGTACTTTTGATTTAGGTCAGCAGACATTAAAAACTGAAAGAAATTTAAAATGGAAAGCAAATAAATCATGCAAATGTTCTAGTAAAGTAGTAAAGTAGTAAGTAGTTCTAGTTTAGTTCTAGTTGTTCTAGTTCAGTTCTAGTCAGTTCTGTTCTAGTTCAGTTCTAGTTCAGTTCTAGTTCAGTTCTAGTTCAGTTCTAGTCAGTTCTAGTTCAGTTCTAGTTCAGTTCTAGTTCAGTTTCTAGTTCAGTTCTAGTTCAGTTCTAGTTCAGTTCTAGTTCAGTTCTAGTTTCAGTTCTAGTTTCAGTTCTAGTTCAGTTCTAGTTCAGTTCTAGTTCAATTCTAGTTCAGTTCTAGTTCAGTTCTAGTTCAGTTCTAGTTCAGTTCTAGTTCAGTTCTAGTTCAGTTCTAGTTCAGTTCTAGTTCAGTTCTAGTTCAGTTCTAGTTCAGTTCAGTTCAGTTCAGTTCTAGTTCTAGTTCTAGTTCTAGTTCGAGTTCTAGTTCAGTTCTAGTTCTAGTTCTAGTTCAGTTCTAGTTCAGTTCTCGTTCAGGTTCTAGTTAGTTCTAGTTCAGTTCTAGTTCAGTTCTAGTTCAGTTCTAGTTCAGTTTCTAGTTTAGTTCTAGTTCAGTTCTAGTTCAGTTCTAGTTCAGTTCTAGTTCAGTTCTAGTTTTTTCAGTTCTAGTTCAGTTCTAGTTCAGTTCTAGTTCAGTTCTAGTTCAGTTCTAGTTCAGTTCTAGTTCAGTTCTAGTTCAGTTCTAGTTCAGTTCTAGTTCAGTTCTAGTTCAGTTCTAGTTCAGTTCTAGTTCAGTTCAGTTCAGTTCTAGTTCAGTTCTAGTTCAGTTCTAGTTCAGTTCTAGTTCAGTTCTAGTTCAGTTCTAGTTCAGTTCTAGTTCAGTTCTAGTTCAGTTCTAGTTCAGTTCTAGTTCATTCTAGTTCAGTTCTAGTTCAGTTCTAGTTCAGTTCTAGTTCAGTTCTAGTTCAGTTCTAGTTCAGTTCTAGTTCAGTTCTAGTTCAGTTCTAGTTCAGTTCTAGTTCAGTTCTAGTTCAGTTTCTAGTTCAGTTCTAGTTCAGTTCTAGTTCAGTTCTAGTTCAGTTCTAGTTCAGTTCTAGTTCAGTTCTAGTTCAGTTCTAGTTCAGTTCTAGTTCAGTTCTAGTTCAGTTCTAGTTCAGTTCTAGTTCAGTTCTAGTTCAGTTCTAGTTCAGTTCTAGTTCAGTTCTAGTTCAGTTCTAGTTCAGTCTAGTTCAGTTCTAGTTCAGTTCAGTTCAGTTCAGTTCTAGTTCAGTTCTAGTTCTAGTTCAGTTCAGTTCTAGTTCAGTTCTAGTTCAGTTCTAGTTCAGTTCTAGTTCAGTTCTAGTTCAGTTCTAGTTCAGTTCTAGTTCAGTTCTAGTTCAGTTCTAGTTCAGTTCTAGTTCAGTTCAGTTCTAGTTCAGTTCTAGTTCAGTTCTAGTTCAGTTCTAGTTCAGTTCTAGTTCAGTTCTAGTTCAGTTCTAGTTCAGTTCTAGTTCAGTTCTAGTTCAGTTCTAGTTCAGTTCTAGTTCAGTTCTAGTTCAGTTCTAGTTCAGTTCTAGTTCAGTTCTAGTTCAGTTCTAGTTCGTTCTAGTTCAGTTTCTAGTTCAGTTCTAGTTCAGTTCTAGTTCAGTTCTGGTTCAGTTTCTAGTTCAGTTCTAGTTCAGTTCTAGTTCAGTTCTAGTTCAGTTCTAGTTCAGTTCTAGTTCAGTTCTAGTTCAGTTCTAGTTCAGTTCTAGTTCAGTTCTAGTTTAGTTCTAGTTCAGTTCTAGTTCAGTTCGTTCAGTTCTAGTTCAGTTCTAGTTCAGTTCTAGTTCAGTTCTAGTTCAGTTCTAGTTCAGTTCTAGTTCATTCTAGTTCAGTTCTAGTTCAGTTCTAGTTCAGTTCTAGTTCAGTTCTAGTTCAGTTCTAGTTCAGTTCTAGTTCAGTTCTAGTTCAGTTCTAGTTCAGTTCTAGTTCAGTTCTAGTTCATTCTAGTTCATTCTAGTTCAGTTCTAGTTCAGTTCTAGTTCAGTTCTAGTTCAGTTCTAGTTCAGTTCTAGTTCAGTCTAGTTCAGTTCTAGTTCAGTTCTAGTTCAGTTCTAGTTCAGTTCTAGTTCAGTTCTAGTTCAGTTCTAGTTCAGTTAGTTCAGTTCCAGTTCAGTTCTAGTTCAGTTCTAGTTCAGTTCTAGTTCAGTTCTAGTTCAGTTCTAGTTCAGTTCTAGTTCAGTTCTAGTTCAGTTCTAGTTCAGTTCTAGTTCAGTTCTAGTTCAGTTCTAGTTCAGTTTCTAGTTCAGTTCTAGTTCAGTTCTAGTTCAGTTCTAGTTCAGTTCTAGTTCAGTTCTAGTTCAGTTCTAGTTCAGTTCTAGTTCAGTTCTAGTTCAGTTCTAGTTCAGTTCTAGTTCAGTTCTAGTTCAGTTCTAGTTCAGTTCTAGTTCAGTTCTAGTTCAGTTCTAGTTCAGTTCTAGTTCAGTTCTAGTCAGTTCTAGTTCATTTCTAGTTCAGTTCTAGTTCAGTTCTAGTTCAGTTCTAGTTCAGTTCTAGTTCAGTTAAAGTTCAGTTAAAGTTCAGTTCTAGTTCATTTCTAGTTCATTTCTTGTTCAGTTCTAGTTCAGTTCTTTCAGTTCTGGTTAGTTCTGGTTCAGTATGTGTTTACCGCAATTAGGCATTTGGAATGGTTAAAGGGTAAAAGTGTTTTCCTCATAAGTAGTATTTTGATATGTTCATATTGAGTGTGTTTAACTTAACTTTTAAGTTTTAAATTTTAAAATCTCTATCAGCAGTATTTTTTCGGCTTTTAAGTGCTCTTTAAAATTTCTTTTTTTTAAACAATTTTCATTTTAATTCAAGCATTTTTGTTTTCAAGCCAAACAATTAAACAAACAAAAATAGTCTCTATTAACAATTATAGAATTTTTTTCTAAACAAGTAAATTTACCAGAGTTTATTTTAGTTGTTTTGAAAAGTCATTGTTCTAACTTTTATGTAAAATAAAATGAATAAAAAATACAATTTTAAAAAATACATGTGTATGTATGTATGTATTAAACGGAGTTGTGTTGGTAAGTAAATACATATGTATATGTACAGAGTATTTACACAGTCTTGTGTATGTGAGATGAGCCTCTGCACTTGCAGACTCATATGAATATACGATTTTTCCCCTTTTTTGTCGTAATCTATTTATTCTTCTATTGTCACTTGCAGTTTAATTAAGAGCAAAAAAAAAAGAATAAATACTCGTAATAACAAAATATATACATATGTATATACACATGTATGTGTATATTAAAAATAAAAAAGTATAAATGTTGAGTAAAGTGAATAATGTGTATGACTGTGGTTATACTAGGGAGTTTCGCTTAAATTAAAATAGGGGAAAAATCTGAAAAGTAAAAAATATTTACTTTGACATTTTACTTCAATATTTAAAAGTAGTATTTATGGCTTGTTTTTTTATACCAAGTTGACAATAATATATAGGTCCTGAATAGCTTTTTAAACGAAACCCTACTGTAGTTATCTTATATGTACTAATACAATACTCAGACAAACACTTTATATTTCATATATATGCTGTTGACAGTTTAAACAATAAACTCTTCGTTTGAATTAAATTTGCAGTAAATATGTATATAAGCACTTTTATAGTATATACAGTGAATGACATAATAATTAACACTATTTGAATAATATGTACATATACTTATATAACAATTTTTTCTAGTTCAGTTCAGTTCTGTTCTTGTTCTAGTTCTAGTTCTGTTCTAGTTCTGTTCTAGTTCTGTTCTGTTCTAGTTCTGTTCTAGTTCTGTTCTAGTTCTGTTCTAGTTCTGTTCTAGTTCTGTTCTAGTTCTGTTCTAGTTCTGTTTTAGTTCTGTTCTAGTTCTGTTCTAGTTCTGTTCTAGTTCTGTTCTAGTTCTGTTCTAGTTCTGTTCTAGTTCTGTTCTAGTTCGTTTTAGTTCTGTTCTAGTTCTGTTCTAGTTCTGTTCTAGTTCTGTTCTAGTTCTGTTCTAGTTCTGTTCTAGTTCTGTTCTAGTTCTGTTCTAGTTCTGTTCTAGTTCTGTTCTAGTTCTGTTCTAGTTCTGTTCTAGTTCTGTTCTGTTCTAGTTCTGTTCTATTCTGTTCTAGTTCTGTTCTAGTTCTGTTCTAGTTCTGTTCTAGTTCTGTTCTAGTCTGTTCTAGTTCTGTTTCTAGTTCTGTTCTAGTTCTGTTCTAGTTCTGTTCTAGTTCTGTTCTAGTTCTGTTCTAGTTCTGTTCTAGTTCTGTTCTAGTTCTGTTCTAGTTCTGTTCTAGTTCTGTTCTAGTTCTGTTCTAGTTCTGTTCTAGTTCTGTTCTAGTTCTGTTCTAGTTCTGTTCTAGTTCTGTTCTAGTTCTGTTCTAGTTCTGTTTAGTTCTGTTCTAGTTCTGTTCTAGTTCTGTTCTAGTTCTGTTTCTAGTTCTGTTCTAGTTCTGTTCTAGTTCTGTTTCTAGTTCTGTTCTAGTTCTGTTCTAGTTCTGTTCTAGTTCTGTTCTAGTTCTGTTCTAGTTCTGTTCTAGTTCTGTTCTAGTTCTGTTCTAGTTCTGTTCTAGTTCTGTTCTAGTTCTGTTCTAGTTCTGTTCTAGTTCTGTTCTAGTTTCTGTTCTAGTTCTGTTCTAGTTTCAGTTCTAGTTCTGTTCTAGTTCTGTTCTAGTTCAGTTCTAGTTCTGTTCTAGTTCTGTTCTAGTTCTGTTCTAGTTCAGTTCTAGTTCAGTTGTAGTTCTGTTGTAGTTCTGTTGTAGTTCTGTTCTAGTTCTGTTCTATTTCTGTTCTAGTTCTGTTCTAGTTCTGTTCTGTTCTAGTTCTGTTCTAGTTCTGTTCTAGTTCATTCTAGTTCAGTTCTAGTTTTGTTCTAGTTCTGTTCTAGTTCTGTTATAGTTCTGTTCTAGTTTGTTCTAGTTCTGCTCTAGTTCTGTTCTAGTTCTGTTCTAGTTCTGTTCTAATTCTGTTCTAGTTCTGCTCTAGTTCTGTTCTAGTTCTGTTCTAGTTCTGTTCTAGTTCTGTTCTAGTTCTGTTCTAGTTCTGTTCTAGTTCTGTTCTAGTTCTGTTCTAGTTCTGTTCTAGTTCTGTTCTAGTTCTGTTCTAGTTCTGTTCTAGTTCTGCTCTAGTTCTGTTCTAGTTCTGTTCTAGTTCTGTTCTAGTTCTGTTCTAGTTCTGTTCTAGTTCTGTTCTAGTTCTGTTCTAGTTCTGTTCTAGTTCTGTTCTAGTTCTGTTCTAGTTCTGTTCTAGTTCTGTTCTAGTTCTCTTCTAGTTCTGTTCTATTCTGTTCTAGTTCTGTTCTAGTTCTGTTCTAGTTCTGTTCTAGTTCTGTTCTAGTTCTGTTCTAGTTCTGTTCTAGTTCTGTTCTAGTTCTGTTCTAGTTCTGTTCTAGTTCTGTTCTAGTTCTGTTCTAGTTCTGTTCTAGTTCTGTTCTAGTTCTGTTCTAGTTCTGTTCTAGTTCTGTTCTAGTTCTGTTCTAGTTCTGTTCTAGTTCTGTTCTAGTTCTGTTCTAGTTCTGTTCTAGTTCTGTTCTAGTTCTGTTCTAGTTCTGTTCTAGTTCTGTTCTAGTTTCTGTTCTAGTTCTGTTCTAGTTCTGTTCTAGTTCTGTTCTAGTTCTGTTCTAGTTCTGTTCTAGTTCTGTTCTAGTTCTGTTCTAGTTCTGTTCTAGTTCTGTTCTAGTTCTGTTCTAGTTCTGTTCTAGTTCTGTTCTAGTTCTGTTCTAGTTCTGTTCTAGTTCTGTTCTAGTTCTGTTCTAGTTCTGTTCTAGTTCTGTTCTAGTTCTGTTCTAGTTCTGTTCTAGTTCTGTTCTAGTTCTGTTCTAGTTCTGTTCTAGTTCTGTTCTAGTTCTGTTCTAGTTCTGTTCTAGTTCTGTCTGTTCTGTTCTGTTCTAGTTCTAGTTCTGTTTCTGTTCTGTTCTAGTTCTGTTCTTGTTCTGTTCTAGTTCTGTTCTAGTTCTGTTCAAGTTCTGTTCTAGTTTCTGTTCTAGTTCTGTTCTAGTTCTTTTCTAGTTCTGTTCTAGTTCTTCTCTAGTTCTGTTCTAGTTCTGTTCTAGTTCTGTTCTAGTTCTGTTCTAGTTCTGTTCTAGTTTCTGTTCTAGTTCTGTTCTAGTTCTGTTCTAGTTCTGTTCTAGTTCTGTTCTAGTTCTGTTCTAGTTCTGTTCTAGTTCTGTTCTAGTTCTGTTCTAGTTCTTTCTAGTTCTGTTCTAGTTCTGTTCTAGTTCTGTTCTAGTTCTGTTCTAGTTCTGTTCTAGTTCTGTTCAGTTCTGTTCTAGTTCTGTTCTAGTTCTGTTCTAGTTCTGTTCTAGTTCTGTTCTAGTTCTGTTCTAGTTCTGTTCTAGTTCTGTTCTAGTTCTGTTTCTAGTTCTGTTCTAGTTCTGTTCTAGTTCTGTTCTAGTTCTGTTCTAGTTCTGTTCTAGTTCTGTTCTAGTTCTGTTCTAGTTCTGTTCTAGTTCTGTTCTAGTTCTGTTCTAGTTCTGTTCTAGTTCTGTTCTAGTTTCTGTTCTAGTTCTGTTCTAGTTCTGTTCTAGTTCTGTTCTAGTTCTGTTCTAGTTCTGTTCTAGTTCTGTTCTAGTTTCTGTTCTAGTTCTGTTCTAGTTCTGTTCTAGTTCTGTTCTAGTTCTGTTCTAGTTCTGTTCTAGTCTGTTCTAGTTCTGTTCTATTCTGTTTCTAGTTCTGTTCTAGGTTCTGGTGCTAGTTCTGGTCTAGTTCTGTTCTAGTTCTGTTCTAGTTCTGTTCTAGTTCTGTTCTAGTTCTTCTAGTTCTAGTCCTGTTCTAGTTTCTGGTTCTAGTTCTAGTTCGGTTTCTAGTTCAGTAAAATTGCTAATTAGAGATACATATTTAGTAATTTCTAGTTCCTTACCGTATTCCAAATTGTTCTAACTAAGTTTTTTCGCTCAAAACACTTTCTTTAAAAAAATCAAAATATGTTTTGTTTATATTTTTATTTTCTATCAAAAAAAGTAGAAAAACAGTTAGTTACAAAAAAATATAAAGCAAAATAGTAAACAGATTAAAGTTTAAGTGTTCGATAAGTATTTGCATTCAGTTGAAATTCTAATATCAGATTAGATTAGATTTTTTTTCATAACTAAGTAGTAAAAACTTCCATATCTTATGCTAATAGTGTTTTCTAAACTTGAAAAAGAAATTTAACATTTTTCAAGGTTATATTCATTTATTTTTGTTTTGCTTGGAGATAAAAATTTCAATTATTTATGATTTTATTGGAATTTAAAAATAATTGGTGAGGATTTGAATGTTTTTCGTGGTAAATTTCAATAAAAATGTCAGGTTCATACATAGAAAACAAATCAAGCAATAATTGAAATATATTTTAAAGCCTTTAAGATTTTAGTGGAATAGTAGTAAAATAATAAAAATTATCATTTTGAAATTTTTGGATTTTTTTTGCTTCCAATGCAAAATATTAGAAATTAGGAACGTAATGACAGGTGATTCCAACAGGAGTTGTCACATGAAATATTGTTTTGATTTTGCTCGAAGAATATAGCTCAATATTGATATCTTTTGATAAAATTAAAGATCAACAAATAATTTATTGATTGACAAAGAGATTACAAAGACATTTACAAGTTTCTTTATCGGCAAATTCAAATCAGCGTTATCAGAATTCGGAATGAATCAATTATGTATTTTCCACAAAATGCATTAACAATATATTAACTAATACCATTTGCCATATCAAAAATTAAATCCAATTTCATATCCGATTGAGAAATAACTCAAATATTCTCATTTACTCTAAATAAAACTCAAATGATCTCATAAAAGTGATGTTGTGCTCAAAAACATAGAGCAAATCAGGAACTTTGTTGCCAGCTATTATCTCAGCTTGTAGTATTTAATAATAGAGTGTAAGTAGTAGACACTCATAGATAATTAAAATGCATGAAAAAAAGCTTATCAGTTATGACGGGTAGTTAACATGTGAATGTCAAAAACGTGCTAGAAATGTATTAAAGTAAAAACGAAAGCAAAAAAGATATTAAATGGAGCATAATTTGTATAATGCGCTAGTGACTTAACATTTATGCTCATATAGTTGTGTGAGAGCTACAGTATATGCACGCTAAATTGAGCTCAAATTGAGTTAGTATTTCTTTTATACATTGTGAGTATTTTTCTTACAGAGAGTAATTCCCCTCATAATTCCGTTTACCAATTTTTTTAAGAACGAATTTTGTTGTTATGCTTTAAACTACTATATTTTTTATAACAGTATGATGATACTTCCCATTATACTTTTAAATACGTATGTATGTAATTATAGTTTGTGTATTTTATGAAATTTCATACCCATATGAAACTTCTCTCAACATTTTGATTAATTTGTCAGCAATTTGTGTAGCTAATTGCTTTGCGTACGCTTTTATTGATAATTCTTTATGCAAACATAATACTACTCAGTATAGTAACACCCTTTTATTGAAAGCAACAAAATATTATTTATGAGATAATAACAGTATTGACATTTTATACTATAAATACGTACAAATATATAATACGTATAATAAATAGCAATAACTTAGAAAAAACTATTAATATTAAAAAATATAAAATTCTTTGTCTTCTGTAAAAATTAAACATAATGTCGATGTAATTTCTTTGACATTGGTAAACTCGAAACTTGTCAAAAATGTGATTGTTTCGAACATCAATAAATTGCATATGTTGTCTTTTTATACCTCAAACAACTTGCTCATTGGCATCTAAACTCATTATTATAACACTATGATGTTATTTAAGGTATATAAGTACATACTCAACAATGTCACTTACAAAGAGGGACTTACATAAGTACTTGCCAACGCTGGCTTACAAAGAGGTACTTGAAAAAGGTTTTCTTTTTCATAAATAAAAAGAGCAAGTGAGATAACGAGAGTGCAAAGAGTATTCTACTATCTGGACCACTGTTTAGCTCATGTATGGAATATTTTGTACCTTACTTCTTGTTGATATCTTTTGATACTCCCACGACATTTTCAGTAATATATTTTCACGATATTTTAAGTCTATAGCCTAGTCTAAAGTCTAGTCTATAGTCTAGTCTACAGTCAAGTCTATAGTATAGTCAAGAATCTAGTCTATAGTCTAGTTTATAGTATAGTCTATAGTCTAGTCAAGAGTCTACTCTAGTCTAGTTTACAGTCTAGTCTACAGTCTATAGTCTAGTCTATAGTCTAGTCTATAGTCTAACCTATAGTCTAGTCTATAGTCTAACCTATAGTCTAACTATAGTCTAGTCTATAGTCTAACCTATAGTCTAACTATAGTCTAACTATAGTCTAACTATAGTCTACTATAGTCTATATAGTCTAGTCTATAGTCTAGTCTATAGTCTAACTATAGTCTAGTCTATAGTCTAGTCTATAGTCTAGTCTATAGTCTAGTCTATAGTCTAACTATAGTCTAGTCTATAGTCTAGTCTATAGTCTAGTCTATAGTCTAGTCTATAGTCTAGTCTATAGTCTAGTCTATAGTCTAGTCTATAGTCTAGTCTATAGTCTAGTCTATAGTCTAGTCTATAGTCTAGTCTATAGTCTAGTCTATAGTCTAGTCTATAGTCTAGTCTATAGTCTAGTCTATAGTCTACTAGTTAGTCTAGTCTATAGTCTAGTCTATAGTCTAGTCTATAGTCTAGTCTATAGTCTAGTCTATAGTCTAGTCTATAGTCTAGTCTATAGTCTAGTCTATAGTCTAGTCTATAGTCTAGTCTATAGTCTAGTCTATAGTCTAGTCTATAGTCTAGTCTATAGTCTAGTCTATAGTCTAGTCTATAGTCTAGTCTATAGTCTAGTCTATAGTCTAGTCTATAGTCTAGTCTATAGTCTAGTCTATAGTCTAGTCTATAGTCTAGTCTATAGTCTAGTCTATAGTCTAGTCTATAGTCTAGTCTATAGTCTAGTCTATAGTCTAGTCTATAGTCTAGTCTATAGTCTAGTCTATAGTCTAGTCTATAGTCTAGTCTATAGTCTAGTCTATAGTCTAGTCTATAGTCTAGTCTATAGTCTAGTCTATAGTCTAGTCTATAGTCTAGTCTATAGTCTAGTCTATAGTCTAGTCTATAGTCTAGTCTATAGTCTAGTCTATAGTCTAGTCTATAGTCTAGTCTATAGTCTAGTCTATAGTCTAGTCTATAGTCTAGTCTATAGTCTAGTCTATAGTCTAGTCTATAGTCTAGTCTATAGTCTAGTCTATAGTCTAGTCTATAGTCTAGTCTATAGTCTAGTCTATAGTCTAGTCTATAGGTCTAGTCTATAGTCCTAGTCTATAGTCTAGTCTATAGTCTAGTCTATAGTCTAGTCTATAGTCTAGTCTATAGTCTAGTCTATAGTCTAGTCTATAGTCTAGTCTATAGTCTAGTCTATAGTCTAGTCTATAGTCTAGTCTATAGTCTAGTCTATAGTCTAGTCTATAGTCTAGTCTATAGTCTAGTCTATAGTCTAGTCTATAGTCTAGTCTATAGTCTAGTCTATAGTCTAGTCTATAGTCTAGTCTATAGTCTAGTCTATAGTCTAGTCTATAGTCTAGTCTATAGTCTAGTCTATAGTCTAGTCTATAGTCTAGTCTATAGTCTAGTCTATAGTCTAGTCTATAGTCTAGTCTATAGTCTAGTCTATAGTCTAGTCTATAGTCTAGTCTAGTCTATAGTCTAGTCTATAGTCTAGTCTATAGTCTAGTCTATAGTCTAGTCTATAGTCTAGTCTATAGTCTAGTCTATAGTCTAGTCTATAGTCTAGTCTATAGTCTAGTCTATAGTCTAGTCTATAGTCTAGTCTATAGTCTAGTCTATAGTCTAGTCTATAGTCTAGTCTATAGTCTAGTCTATAGTCTAGTCTATAGTCTAGTCTATAGTCTAGTCTATAGTCTAGTCTATAGTCTAGTCTATAGTCTAGTCTATAGTCTAGTCTATAGTCTAGTCTATAGTCTAGTCTATAGTCTAGTCTATAGTCTAGTCTATAGTCTAGTCTATAGTCTAGTCTATAGTCTAGTCTATAGTCTAGTCTATACAGTCTATAGTCTAGTCTATAGTCTAGTCTATAGTCTAGTCATAGTCTAGTCTATAGTCTAGTCTATAGTCTAGTCTATAGTCTAGTCTATAGTCTAGTCTATAGTCTAGTCTATAGTCTAGTCTATAGTCTAGTCTATAGTCTAGTCTATAGTCTAGTCTATAGTCTAGTCTATAGTCTAGTCTATAGTCTAGTCTATAGTCTAGTCTATAGTCTAGTCTATAGTTCTAGTCTATAGTCTAGTCTATAGTCTAGTCTATAGTCTAGTCTATAGTCTATTTAATCTAGTCTATAGTCTAGTCTATAGTCTAGTCTATAGTCTAGTCTATAGTCTAGTCTATAGTCTAGTCTATAGTCTAATCTATAGTCTAGTCTATAGTCTAGAAGATTTCGAATTAGGCGAACTTTCCCGTGACTTGTGATGAGTTTCACAAAAGTGTATTAGAAGAAAAGAAGTTAGGGAAGATAGAGCCAAAGCGATACACAGAGAAGGAGAGGAGAATAGATATTTAGTTCTGAATTATTTTTAATGCATGTTCAAATTAATGATTTGTAATATCAAAATTATAAAAAGTTTATTTGGATATTTTTTTTAAGAAACCTGTCGATTTTTACGAAACTAGCCTCCAATCACGTAGTCATTATACTCTACACCACTGTAGTGGGGGTATTATACGTTTTTGCTAATATCTGTAACACTTTAAAATAATAGTCCCATAACCAACTTAAACTACATGAATGGATTCAGAATCACTTTCTGAGTTGATTTAGCTGCGTCCGTCTGTGTGTGCATGTATACCTCGTGTGCAAGACACATGTCGAAATTTTTTAAATAATTTGATGAAATATGGTACAAGCGTCTTTTTTATTTGGCCTAATAATCCCATCCGAAGCCCACAGTTTTTTTTTTTGAGTAAAATTATACAACACTAATACATTATATAAAAAACACCACATTCTAAACATGCTTATAACTGGTGTAAGGCATTAAATAATCGGTCATGCCCGACTTCTATGTTTGTTTTATTTATGAATATGTGTGTTTATTTGCATTCAGATATCATTGGCAATGTGTGCTCCCACTAAAATCAATAACAGACTATTGCACAGGAAATATTATTAACTAAAATAAATTATTAGAATTCTATTAGCGATATGTGTGTATAAACAATAATATTTTTGCTTGTCATTTAGTTTTAATCTTAATACATAGTATAATAAGAATAAAATTACCCAAAAATTTTGACAATTCACATCGCAACAATTGTTGTGAAATTTCTAGTTTTCAAAAACATGTTACTATATCGATCATAATATTTGTATTTGGTTGTGAATGAGTTTGTTTTCAATGCTTAGTAATTGTTATTATCGGTTTTTAAGCATTGATAAATGAAAGAGTTAATTGTACATAAAAATTCACGTGCGATTTTTGGCTTATAGAGTAAAGAAATTCGGAAAAATTATTTAAGTATCTGCAATATACATTCAACAATATTGTTTACGATTAAAAGCTGATAAAATATATTAATGTTTGGAATTTTTTTTATGATATTATTGTAAGTAGTTTTGTATGTTCATACATTTGCATTTGATGTTTCTAGTTAAAACTGGCTAATCATTTTAACACGTTGACGCTCACTTAATTTTTGGAGAATTTCGAATAGTTTATTATCTGTTTATCTTTATCACAAATAATTCTCTCGGAATATGATATTGAATATTTAGTTCATATATTATGGACATTTTATACAATTTAAAAAAATATATTTACGTTTAAGGGTTAATTTTGATTGTATCTATGTCATCGTAAATATGGGTTCTTATTGTTTATGTTTCATCGATTGAAAACAAAATAAATTTTATTGAAACCATAGTGAAATATGATTTCCATATAATTTCCTAATATTACATAGCTTCAGTTTAACATTCACAGTTTATGGGTTAATATTATTAGATTTTACGAAAACTTGAAATGTGTGTTTCTTATTGTCTGTAATTTTATATTCTAAAAAGGTTTTACGGTTACCCGGTTTACGCTATCTAATGAAGATCGAAACTTTCTTTAATACGAATATATTTAATGTCATGACATGGTTTTATTAGAATATAACTTTTACGAAATTTGTGTTTTATATCATATATTGGAAAAAAGCATTATCCATTTCAGAGCCTTGGTGACACGAGTTAACGTAGTCCTAACGCCCTAAATTTTTCAGAATGCATTATTTCTAACATAAAATTTAAGTCTTGAGGACGAGAGAGACGGTCAATATTCACAACTTCTGTAGAATTAAGGAACTTAATACATATTAAGACTCAAGTATACAGTCCCGGGGGGTAAAATATCAAAATTAAGAAAATTTCTGGTAGATACGACTTTTTTATTGTCAGTTTCGAGATCAACAGACCAAATAATACTAGGACTAGAAAAAATCGTTGGTCTGTGTTATTAAAACTTCCATGTTTTCTTTAAATTTTACATCATACATAATTTTCCAGCCCTGATTTTAAATAGAAAACTTCTCGAAAGTAATATTGAAGATTAGGATGCAGAAGATATCTGGGGTATTCATAAAGTTAGCAAATACATGCACAGAGGGAAAAGGAAATATACAAGCCTGGTACCAAATTGACACCAAAGAGTTTATAATTTTTCAATAATATCCGTTGTCAAAGTATATACATATATACAGACAACGCAACGTTGTCAACAGTGCAAATGTTAACAAACGTGGTAAGCTCACTATTCACAAACAATCCGTTGTCAGTAGTGAGCTTACCACGTTTGTTAACATTTAGACAACGGATGTGTATAAAATTTACATATCGGCAACGAATTGTTGCAATGTTGTCAACATTACATTGTGTTGTCGTACGTATGTACATATATCTTTGACAACGGATGGTATTGAAAAATTATAAACAGTTTGGTGTCAATTTGGTTGGTTAACATGGGATTTTACTATGCCTAAACTGCCAGGTAGAGTCGTAAGGACTCTGAATGTGAAGGGGTAGCAGTGAGATATCTCAATAGGTCGTTCCTATTCTATTCCTCTTAAAAGCTAGGGCAGGTGGAAAATCGCTTCATCTTTATCCCTGTCATTGCGACTGCATTAAAAAACGTCGAAAGAGAGCTTAAATTGACTTTCATACAACTGCCGGAGTTCAAATATTATCCTTTTATTTCCTTCTAAATCTAATTTTTTAGATTTAGAAAAACGGTTGAAATTACAAAAGAAATATATAAAAAAACTTACCTTAATTTTTCGATGTTAGAATTTTCGGTGTTCTTCATCTTATTTTCAATATCTGTAAGAAAAATAAAAAAAGGTTCAAATTTGTTAAATAAAATTTATAGAAAGTAAGAGTTTATATTCTTCGCCTTTGCCGAATTTGTAAGTTTAATTTTATAAAATTTCAATTTACATATTTTATATAGCAAAACATAAAACAACAACAAGTAAGGCTAAACGAAACAAAATACACAAAAAAACCAACAAAAAACGCAAAGCAATAAAGAAAACATACAACCACACATACGCTTTTTCAATATGTAGTACAGCTATATGTTGTTGTTGGTTTTTTTTGTCAAAGCATTCACTCTTTTTTTTATGAAATTTTCAAAGGTTGTCTCGGACTATTGCCTATATCTTCGTTATTTATAGGCGAATTTTGCTGATTTTGAATAGCAAACTTCTAGAAAGCATGTTTGACAGAAATATTGAAGATTTGGATG
The DNA here is from genome assembly GCF_015586225.1 of Lucilia sericata. Lineage (NCBI taxonomy): Eukaryota > Metazoa > Arthropoda > Insecta > Diptera > Calliphoridae > Lucilia > Lucilia sericata. The sequence continues at coordinate 62,676 of NW_023994636.1, forward strand.
CCGAAGATAAATAGGGTCTTAAGAAAATTAATTTCAAAAGACACACAGACGGACAGACAGACAGACAGACAGACAGACAGACAGACAGACAGACGGACGGACGGACGGACGGACGGACAAGGTGGAAATTACAAACGGAATGACAAACTTACATATATGTATATACCCTTCTCACGAAGATGAAGGTTATAAAAAAGAACTGTGACTTTTTATATAATAGCGCAATTCTAAAAATATTAATCAATTTGTACGTTTGTCAAAATTCTCATCGAAATATTTAGTAAATAACATATTGCATATTTTACCACTTCAAACGATATGTATTGCTTACAGATTATCGAACAATTATTATTATACATACATACATACATATGTTGGTATGTATAATAAAAACAAAACCATTATATTTATAATATAATCGGTTATCAGCTCTACGCAGTAATATCAATACTCATAGAACCTTTAAATGCAATTCGATTTTATTGAAATATTTTATGATCAAATTTATGAGTGAAATATAAATATTTGAGACATTTTTCGCTAACGATTCCCCAATTATACTCTACTCACCCACAAATTCTTGTTTATGTTGACCAAAAGAAAAAAAAATCACTTTTAAAAAGAATTAAATATTTGGTTGAGAGCTTAGTTGAAAAGCAAAAGTGAGACAATAAACACTAAATACATTAAGAATAAAATATTTGTTGTGTTAAAAAAAAAAAAAAAAAAATATATATAAGAATTGAATAATAACTTAAAAGTGCTTTTAGAAAAAATAATATAAAACACAATTAATTTGTTTTTTTTTTTTATAAAACTCTAATATGTTGTGGCAATTTAAATGAATTTTAATTAATTTGAAACCCTCTAAGTGATTAATAATGTTTAATTAATTCAAATTACCAATACATAAAAAATATATTTTTATATTTATTTATCTGTGGAATATTCCCATAAAAAAATTTATTATTCAATACAAATTCCTGTGCATTAGAGAGTCAACACACCCTCCCTTGGCTACTACATAATGAATCGTTCAAGAAAAAAAGTTATACGTCCCCAGAATCCATATTCAAAAGCGAATATATTTTCACGCATGAGTTTCTGGTAAGTTAAAGAGAACTAATATAAAATAGGAAAATTTAAAAAAATTGGAATTTGACATTATTATCAAAAATAAATAGACATTATGTTTTTATAGCCTACAGCAATTTAGGGAGGGTATATTGGTTTTGTGCTGATGTTTGTAACACACAAAAATATTCGTCCTATAACCACCTTAAAGTATATTAATCAGCTTAGAATCGTTTTCTGATTAAACCATGTCTGTCTGTCCGTCTAGCTGACTGGCTGTCCATGTAAAACTTGTACGCAAGATACAGGTCGCAATTTTCAAGATAATAGGATGAAATTTGGCACATAAACCTTTTTTGGTCCAAGTCTTTTGAAAAAGGTTAAAATCGCTGAATTATTTCACCTAGCCCCCATACAACAGAACCCTCCGAAAAGGGCTTTTGAGCTCATAATTATATTAAATATACCCGTATATCGATAAAAAGCGATACAACTAAGTTTTATACAAGCCTTGATGACTTTGCCAAATTTCATAAAAATCGAGCTCCCATACAAAGTCCCGTTCAGAAAATGACTTGAATGTCCAAAATTCATTTATAAACTCTCATATCGCGATGAAAAAAATGTTGTTTGTGAATAAGGGGGTAAATATAAATCTATTTACAAAATATCGGGATCGGTCCGTATTTGCCCCTAGCCCCAATATTAAGTCTCTTTTAGTATCGAAAACAAGGTTATATTGAAGATATTATTATGAAAAATAAATCACATTTAATATTCATAACTGGTTTAGGGTATTATATGGCCGGTCACGCCCGATTATACGTTCCTACTTGTTTTACTTTTTAAATTAAGTAATTTGCCATTATAATACACTTTTGTAAACATATCGCTCACTTACTACAAGACTGGCATAATCCAAAGAAAGTTGTTTCGAGTAGTGTCATTGAATGTTCATTTTATTATTTTTTATTCCCTACACCACTATAATGGTTTATAGTGTTTGTAACATCCAAAAATATTGGTGATCCTGATCCTGAACTGTACTATGTCCGCCGTTCGACTGTCTGTCCGACCGTCGTTGTGTGTCCATTAATATTTTATACACTGTTGAAAAGATAATTTTCTATAAAAGATAAGATTTGGTCGAAATGTTAAGAAAATATGTATAATTTTAATGGCACAATTAAAAAAAATTCTATTACACTTTTCAATCGATTTCCGGCACGAGTTTCCGTTATCTGATTTGGCTAATATTCTACACCAATAAGTTTTAGGCGCTAAAGAGCAAAATGAGACCCAATCGAGCAAAATTCATATTTTGGAACAGGTGAATGTCATAAAAATTTGTTGAAATAAGTTGCGAGGAGCATTCTCAGGAAATATACAAACATAGGGTTTCCTAAATTATGAGTATTTATATGAGTGGTCAGAGGTCAAATAAAGACAGATATTCTTAAAATATGGTAGAGAGATTCCTTTCCTTAAGAACACCTTTTTATATTCCACACCCCTTCAGTGAGGAGGCTATATTGGGTTTGTGCTGATATTTGTAATGAAAAATATTATTGGTCCTACTGAAAGTAAACCAATCAGCTTAAAAACATTTTCTGAATCGATCTAATCTAACTGCAAGTCCAAATTTTGGCGATAATTCAATGAAATTTGTTGTTGGATGTTTTATTGCAGTAAGGACGAAGTTGGGGCAAAAGAAATGTATATGCCAAAATTCAATTTTCAAATTATCTTGAAAATTGCGACCTGTACACAGAGGGAAAAATAAATATACACGCCTGGTACCAAATTGACACCAAATTACGACAAAGTACGACAACACTATGTAATGTTGACAACGTTGTGTTAACAAACGTGGTAAGCTCACTATTGAAAATGGATTGTGAGCTTACCACGTTTGTTAACTTTTAGACAACGGATGTGTATAAAATTTAGATTGCGACAACGAATTGTTGTAATTTTGGCAACGTTGCGTTGTCAACATTACATAGTGTTGTCGTACGTATGTATATACTTGACAACGGATGTTATTAAAAAATTTGGTGTCGATTTGGAACCAGGTGTGTATATATTTTTTCCCCTCTGTATAGTTTGATTACTATGTTTATATAGCTGTACAGACGGGAGGACAAAAAGACGGACGGACATCGCTAATCGATTCAGAAAATGATTCTGGGTATACTTAAAGGTATAGAACCAATATTTGCGTTATATACATTAGAACAAACTATTTGAAAAAAAACCGAAAACAAGTAAAAAAGTATGGTCGGGCGTGGCCAACCATATGATACCCTACACCAGTTATGAGTAAATCTAAAATGGGTTTTATTTTTAATAATAAAGCATTTATGTTGAGTTTTTCCTTAATTGCGATATATTTTTGATGAACAAATTTTGTTGACATTTTAAAGTTAATTACTACCGAACTTCATTAAAATACACGTGTTTATAAGGGAATTGACGACGTTCAAGCTTTCTTAGATGGGGACTTTACAAGGAGGCTAGGGTTAAAAAAGGGCCGCTCATTAGGAAATTTTGAAGTAAAATTTGTATTAAGCGTAGTTGTGCCTATTTACGTAGGGATATTAGGATAGTTGGCATAATTATGAGCTCCAAATACCAATTTAGGGGTCTGGTTATATGGGGGCTGGGTGAAATAATGGACCATATCAACCAAATCAATAGGGTTCATCCCTGGGTCAAAAGTAATGTGTGTACCAAATTTCATCCAATTATCTGTAGTTTGATTTCAACGTTTACATGGACAGATAGACAGACAGACAGACAAACAGACAGACGTACGGACATGGCTTAACCGATTGGTATACTTAAAGGTTCTATACGTTACAAACATCAGCACAAATCCTATACCCTACACCACTTTAGTGGGGAGGGTATATTGGGTATATTATCAAAAGTAAAAGAGTTTTAAAAAACCATTTGCAAAAAGAATTTTTTACAAAACATTTTATCATTAATCTGCAGAAATCTTTTCATTGAAATTGTTTAAATATATATAAAAATTTTATAAATAAACGAAAACAATCATACATACATACATATATAAAGAAAACATTTGTTATTTTCATATCATAACACGGTAGCAGTTTAATTTAAGTATTTGTTAGAATTTCTGGTTTAAATCAGTATTTATTGGAAATTAATCTGTATATTGAATTAATTTAATTGCTTCTATTAATAACTTTACTCCAGAACTTAACAGACTTGCATGTGTTTTTAGGTAATGACCTCGTAATCAAATTTCAAATAAAGTAATAGCAATTTTGATTATTTCTCATAACAAACTGTTCATGTGTCTGGTACTGGAATAAACAGTCAACAATCTTTTTTTTATAATGAAATTTTCACTGAAAAATTTTCTGTTATTTCTCGAAAGTGTTTAGTGTTTTGTTTGGGGGTATATTGAAACATATTGATCGTAGATTAATAAAATTATAATATTCCGGGATTTTTTAATTCTATGGGACTCTAACCATGTCTGCCTATCTGTTTATAGTACAATAAAGACCAAATGAGAGGAGCTAGAATGTTTAAGTTATAAAGTGAAAATTTGGTTCTATGTCCGGGAGGATCTGGGGGTCTTAATTTCTCTTCGATAATATCAAATTTCGATATACGAGCTATACAAGAGGATTTTACTTTAAACTGTCAAACATTTTAAATGGACCGAAAACTTTTTTGAGAGAAACGTACCTCTACCATAAGAATAAGACCACTATATAACCCTATTTTAATGAAAATAAGTTTATTGTCAAGAAAGTGCTTTACGTGGGTACCTGCCGTGTTGGCCTATCTCACGGTGGCCTTTTTCATCCACTGGGTGAGCAAAAATATACGACTCACCACCGCCCTTTTGGGTTTGTTACACGCAGGTTGCAATTTACGTATATGGATGCCGGTCCATTATACGCGCACTTTGCTCAAGTACTCGAGCTATCTAATCTCTTGCCATAGTAGTCCCGTTGAGGAAGAACAGGTGTCATGAGAACCCCGACAAAGGTAAAACCTTATATGTCGCTAAACCACACTACTGAGATGGCTCTGTTGATTCGGCAACAGCACCTAGGGGACGTAATTGGTAGTCCAAAACACAGATCATTTTAAAGAAAGGTCAGTGACGATTTCACACCTCCTCCTCCGTCCAGCCAAAACATCATTCAGCACATCATAAGCGATCAAATCACTCCATATGTCAAATCCATCAATTACACATCAAAAAGCACCAGAAAAACTCCACATCTCGTATATCCAATTTTTGCATTATCAGCACAAATCCAACATTTTATTAATCCACAGTCACGCTCTGTAGTTTGTATCGCTCCTAACATCTGGGGGCCATAACAGAAATGTATTATGAAAATTATATTTCACCGTGTATCAGTCTTTTAACCAAGCACCACCTTCCTGCGATTTAGGATTCAACCACGGCCACTACGTGGATCCCGAAGGAACCTCAACCAACTCAGCAGCCAGGACAAGTCCTGTGGGCAATTGGCCACACGTAGTACCAGATTATGTGGTTCTCTGGTTAGAGCTCTTTTCAATTCATGCAAGGACTATGCCAGGCAGTGAATTGTAAACAGCAGTTTATAGTCCCGGCCAACTAGGGGTACTGGTAGCACCCCTCTCCCCCCGGATTGCAATACAACAAGATGCGGTCTATCATCAAGGAAACATGCCCGGGGGCCCAGTTTATTGTCAATAAATCGTTTAAAAAGTCATCACAATTTTACAAATATTGTTTGTCTTAGTTTCAGTCCATAATTGACCTAATCCACCATAAAGAACATTCACTTTTAGAAATTTTATATAATTGAATTGAATCCTTGATTTATTTGCTTAAAAATGTTTCAAATAATTTTTTACTTTAAGGTGGACCACCGATCTCTTTCGTTTGGGCTGGAAAAAATCACTTGATGAAACTGATTTATACGAAATACCCCGTGATTTAGACTGTGAAGATGGCACTGAATATGTGGGGGCACTGTGGGAAGAGGAGAAGAGGACAAAGAAAAATCCCAATATAGTACGTGTGATATGTAAAGCTTATGGAAAACGTTTCCTGCCAGTAGGATTTTTCTGTGCTCTATTAGAGACAACAGCAAAGTAAGGAAAAAAATTTAGATTCTAAAAAAAATCCCTAAAATGTTTGTGTTTTCAACAGATGCTTGCAACCTTTATTTTTGGGTGGTTTGGTATCCTTCTTTGCCGCCGGCCAGTCCACTGTAAGTGAAAATATGGCCTTCATATATGCCGGCGGTATAGTCATGAGTGCATTCCTGTTGGTTTTGTGTGTGCAGCCGTATTTGTTTTATGCCTTTAAGACCAGTACGAGAATACGTGTGGCCCTTTCGGGTTTGATTTATCGCAAATGCTTGCAAATCTCTAAGAATTCCAGTGATGATGGTTTACGTGGTCGCGCCATTAATATATTGGCCAATGATTTGTCGGTGTTTGATTCAGCTGTATGTTTTATTCACGATTGGTGGAAGGGTCCCACGGAATCCTTGATTATTGGTTATCTTATGTATCGTGAAATTGGCTGGGCTGCGGTAGTTGGTATTTCCTTTTTGCTAGCCTTTATCCCCCTGCAGGCCTGGGGAGCCAAAAAAGCTGCCGGTTATAAACAAAAGACTGTGGAACGCACAGATTGGCGTGTTAAGTTAATGAATGAAATTATTCAGGGTATCCAAGTGATTAAGATGTATGCCTGGGAAAAATCATTTGCTCGGGTTATTAGTTTCGTAAGACGCAAGGAGGTGAATGCCATTAAGGGTTCTTCTTACATTTATGCCAGTTTAAATTGTACCTATATGATCTCACCGATATCCATATTTTTGGCCTTGATCTCTTACATCTATTTTGGAGATGTTTTGACGGCCAAGAAAATTTTTACCATATCCTCCTTCTTTACCATGCTTAATGTCTCTATGGTGAAATATTGGCCCATGTCTTTGTTATTTTTGGCTGAATCTTGGATTTCAATTAAAAGATGTAATGAATTTTTGTTGTACAATGAGGACGAACCAAAGCAGGAACAGACATTGTACCATAAAAATCTTCAAACACATAATGCCAAGGAAGAGAAATCTGCTCATGAGCTATTGCTGCTCAAGGACAAGGAGACCAGTAAACGTGTGTTAAATGAAGCGGCTAAAGTAAAAAGCGTAGAGCTGCGCAATGTTATGGCTACATGGGAGACACATGGTGCTGAGGGTAATATGTCTACTCCCGCTCTACAAAATTTCACTACCACTTTTGAGGAGGAAACTTTGGCTGCTATTGTGGGTCCCGTAGGAGCGGGTAAATCTACTTTACTTAATGCTATATTAGGAGAAGTGAATATAGAATCGGGTGAAATCCTCGTCAATGGCAAGATCTCTTATTGCTCTCAAGAACCCTGGGTATTTGAGGGCACTATTAAGGATAATATTATATTTGTGGAAGACTATGATGACAGACGTTATAAACAGGTGCTGAAAGTTTGTGCTTTGGAACGTGATGTTGAGTTATGGCCCAAACGTGATCAGACCGTGGTGGGTGAACGCGGTGTAAGTTTGAGTGGTGGACAAAGGGCAAGAGTAAACTTAGCCAGGGCTATATACCGCAAGGCAGATATCTATCTACTCGATGATCCTCTATCGGCTGTAGACACCCATGTGGGAAAACATATAGTAGACTATTGTATCAATCAATTTCTGTACGATAAAATACGTATATTGGTTACACATCAGCTGCAATATCTAAACGATGTAGAACATGTTATTCTCATGGATGGCGGTAGTATTGCAGCTCAGGGTAATTATCAGGAATTGCAAAATTCCAAAAAATTCAAATTTTTGGCTCAGTCACAAAATGAAAATGCTGATGGTGATAATGGTGATGATATGGAATATATTGATGAAGTATCAGAAGATGAAATAAGTCTCAGGACCCATAGATCACGTTTAGCTTCGGAAAATAGTACTGACTTTGATTTACACGATATGGTGGTGGATGAAAAGGAAGAAATCGAAGAACTTAGTAAAGAGGCTCAGGCAGGTGGTTCGGTTAAGTTTGATACCTATTTGACTTACTTTAAGGCTTTGAATAATACTTGCTTTTTCATCACGGTTACGGCTCTATTCGTTTGCACCCGTTTTATGCTGAACAGTATGGATTATTTCCTATCCAGATGGTGAGTAAAAGACTGATAATGTGTGTCGATTAAACACTAATTCTTGCTCTATTTACAGGGTCATTTGGGAAGAACAAATTGCTTTGGAACCCTTTAAAAATACTACAGATTTTGAGATCAATAATGCCACAATCTCTACTGCAAATAATGCTACATATCTACAGCTTAATAATGCCACAGATTTTGTTTTTAATAACTCTTCGGAAAGAACTGCTTACGATAGTCATACTGACGAGAGATATCAACTGGTTCTCATGTATTTGATAATATTGATGGCCACCATTGTTGTTTATATTCTACGTACTTTTGGCTTTTATCGCATGTGTCTTCAGATCTCATTGCATTTACATGATCTACTATTTCGTGCCATTACTCGCACCTCTATGTTGTTTTTCAATACAAACCCTTCGGGCCGTATATTGAATCGTTTCTCGAAAGATATTCGTACACTGGATGTAGATGTACCACGTACTTTAATTGATTGCGCATCGGTAAGTTGGAAAATCTAAGTTTCTTAAGTTGGGAGCTTAAAAAACATAAACTATGGGTCATAACGATCCATAAAGGATGATCTGGTTAGTAGAGCCGTCTTGAGTTTGCAAAACGCTATCGAAATCAGGAGATATTGTATAGAGTCATATAGAGTAAAAAGAAAATCAAAGATCATATGACTCAGAGTTGCAACTTTTCAAGATCACTACTGTAAACATTCAATCCAAAACTTTGTAAAAAAAAACTGGATTTTTTGTCTTTAACTTTTATTATTTTTCTTTTTTCAGTTTATAATTGATATATCCGGTGTCATGATCATAGTGGCCATTGTCAACTATTGGCTGTTAATACCCTCACTACTGATCATTTTGGGTCTGATTACTTTAAGACAAATTTTCGTTAACACCAGTCGTGATATTAAACGTTTAGAATCTATTTGTAAGTTTTCATTTCAAACTTTCCCCAGCAATATGAAACTATATAAAACATTTCCCCGCCTATTTACAGCCCGCAGTCCCATATATTCCCTAACAAATCAAACATTCCAAGGTCTTACCACCATCAGAGCTTTGCAGGGTGAGAGAGCTCTAGAAGCTAAATTCTACGAACATCAAAATGCCAATACATCTGCTTGGTTTTTATTCTTTTCCTCCAATCGTGCCTTTGCTGCCTGGATTGATATACTCTGCGTTTGTTATATAAGCATAGTAACCTTTAGTTTCTTGGCTCTACGTTCCAGTTTCAATAGTGGTGATGTGGGTTTAGCCATTCTACAATCATGTGCCTTGGTGGGCATGTGCCAATGGGGTATGCGTCAATCGGCTGAATTGGAAAATAATATGACAAGTGTGGAACGTGTTTTGGAATACACAAATCTCGAACCAGAACCACCCATGGAAACTGCAGAGGAATCAAAACCTCAAGGACCCTGGCCTAGTAAAGGACGCGTAGAGTTTGTCAACTTTAGTTTAAGATACAATCCCAATGATGATTGTATATTGAAAAATTTAAACTTTACCATAGAACCTAAACAGAAGGTGGGTATAGTAGGACGCACTGGAGCTGGTAAATCTTCTATAATACAATCGCTCTTCCGTTTGGCTTATAATGAGGGTATTATACGTATCGATGGTGTAGATATTGAAAGTATAGGCCTATACGATTTAAGAAGCAAAATTTCTATAATACCTCAAGATCCAGTATTATTCTCGGGTACTTTACGTTATAACTTAGATCCCTTGCAAGAATATAACGATGAGCAGATGTGGCAAGCTTTGGAAGATGTAGAGTTGAAAGAACATGTTAAAAAATCGATGGGTGGTTTAGGTTGTGCCATGTCCGATGGTGGCTCTAACTTTAGTGTGGGTCAAAGACAATTGGTTTGTTTGGCACGTGCCATTTTAAGGCAAAATAAAGTACTAATTTTGGATGAGGCTACCGCTAATGTGGATCCCATGTAAGTCATAGGATATTCTTTTATATAAAAAAACAACTAATTAAGTCACAATGTTTCTCTTTACAGTACCGATGCCTTAATCCAAACTACCATACGCGATAAATTTGCCGATTGTACGGTCTTAACAATAGCCCATCGTTTACACACCGTTATGGATAGTGATCGTGTTCTTGTTATGGATGCTGGTCGTGCTGTTGAATTCGATCATCCTTATTTGTTGTTGCAAAAACCTAATGGTTTCCTACGCAGTTTAGTAGATGATACTAGTTCAGATGCTGCCGCTGCTTTATTCCAAACGGCTCAGGAAAGTTACAAGTCAAAAGTACAAAGTGTATAAAATGACTTTTAGGTTAAAGAGGAGAAAAAATCGATGGACTTAAACTAATTTAGGAAATAATTATATTAATTATTAAATTTAATTAAACTTGGACTTAGGTATATTTATTGTTGTATGTTAAAAAATTAAGAATTTTAACATTTTTATATGTTTGAAAATATATTTTATATTAAAAAAAATTTTAATTTGTATTTGATATATGATGAGTGTTTTTAATTTGTAACCCTGGCCGATCATATACCAGTTCCTACATCTTGAATATGATTTATTTGTTTATAAAACATTTATGTTGAATTTTGGTTCAATTTTCATACATTTTAGGAATCTATTAAAGAAAAACAGATTTGATGAAAGGTCTATAGTTCATCCTTATATGGGAGGTGTGACCCTTAATGGACCGATACCAGGGTGTTTCATATCTACTTTAAATACATTCATAATGAATTGTACATCGATATCTTCATTCACTTATGAAATATGTGCGTTAACGTGGTTATCAGAAATGGGCCTTATATGGGAACTATGGCCAATTATGGACCGTTCCGAAAAATATTTAGTATAGTAATATATGTATACACAAAACATATTTATGTCAAATATTATTCCAATATCTTTATTTCTTAATCAGTTATTTGCATTTAAGTGTTTTTAGAAAGTGGATTTTATATGGAAGCTATGACCAATTATGGACCTATATATTTCTATGTTAATAATACGATTTCTGTTCATATTATATACAATGTGCAAAATTTTGTGGTGATACCGATATTTTTGACGAAGTTATTAACGATAAATCTATTACCGAGAATATTTGTATAGGGGCTATGGAGGATTTTAAAGAAATTGTTTTGAGTTTGAATATAACTGATCTCTATGCAAAAAATAACGTGTAACTAAATTCGTAAATTCGAATTAGGAAAAAACTTATTTTTTTCCGATGTAGTCTGAAATTTTTGGCAGATTTGGCAGATTTTCAAAATAAAACTGCTTAGGACAATAATGAATATTTTCAGAGAATTTGGCTGATTTATTTTGCTTAGTTTTAAGGTAAACGTGTTTGAGGCAGACAGACGGACGGACAGACAAAACAGACAGACGGACATAGCTAAATCGACTAAGAATTTCATAAGGAATCTAGAATATACATATGTACTTTGTTGGGTCTCAGATTAGTATTTCTTGGTGTTATACATGGAATGACAATCTTATACATACCCTCTATCACCACTGATGATGGGGGGTTCGTTTCATTACAACCCAGCAAAATCTTTGCTTACAATGATTACCATTAAGTACTTCATTAATGACTTACTTTGTAGGCAAGTCTAAAATAAATCAAAATAAAGAAACAAACAAAAATACAACAGTTAGTTTTTCTGTTTTTTTTTTTCTTTTTTTGTGCACACGATATCAAATGTCTATTTTTAGACAAACAGAAAATAAAATAGTATTTGTGTGTGAAAACTATTATTTGACGCACAATAAAACAGCAAAGCAGTGGTGTAGTAAGAGTAGCATTCAACTGGTAGACGGAAGGTACTGAGTTCAACCCCAGTCTGTGTCGACTTTTTATTTTTATTTTTTCATAAATATTCTATAAATAACTCTACTAAAAAACAACTTATTTCCAACCAAATAATATTGACTTACTTTTGGAACATCTCAAACAAAAATAAGTACTTTTTCTAGTAGAATTGTAAGCACTTTACTCGATGAGTTCTGGTGATTTTTCTAGTGAATTTGTAAGCAAATATTTTGCTGGGAAGGTTTATATGGTTAAACGGACTTACAGAAAACGATTCTGACCCGATTTAAAGTGATTATAGGACAAGTTTTGTACGTTACAAACATCAGCACAAAATTTAAGATTTCCAAAGAAAAATCTATTTTTATTAGAAATTGCAAAGTTGTAGTATACAATTATAGAACATTTTAATTTAGTTTAATGAATAATTTAGGTTAAATCTTTAAACACCATCCAAATATTCATATCATCGTCTTACATTACCCCCACATATGTATGTATATACATATCTCTCAAAATAACCCAATATCTCTCCCCCTGTTAAATCATATTTACTAAATACTCTTGCAAAGTGTTAAAAAATAAATACTATTGAGTTTCTTTCAGATGTTTATGTTAAATTTTTTGAGTGGAATGTAAACATTTGGTTACGAAAACAATTCTTTGTTTTCAAAACAAAATTGTGTTTATCTCAATTAAATGAGAAAAATATTTTGTTGTTTTGAGAGTGGAAATAAATTCAAATTGCAAACAATATTTGATTCACTTGACATACCCTATACTACCCTAATGGGGAGATTAACTATAATGAAAAAAACCTTAAATAAAACACTTTCTGAGTCTATTTAACGATATTACCAAATTTTGATATTATCGGTATAGAACTCTAAAAAAATCTGTTCGACATGACTACATGTAGAATATTATGCAGTCATGCTGAACCAAAAACATTTCAGTTTATTTTCTTTTTAAATTTTTTTTTTGAGACAATTAATTGTCTGGAAACAATTAATTAATGCAATTGTTGTTCATATGTAATAAGTTTATTGATTCAATTGATCATGATATTTTTATAAAGATTTCTGTATATGTACAAATTATTAATTTTTATTTACAATTTTGTTTTAATAATTAATATTAATTTGAATGATTTGTCAATTAAATGGTGACAGAAAGTGAGTGATCAACTAATGATGTTTACAAATTTAGATGTAGATCTAAATATTAATGGGAATTTGAATTTATCGATAATATTAAAATATTAACAACAAACGTACATATCTTTTGAAAGCGGTACATATCTGTCAATGAGTGCAAACAACAAAATTTTATTTTAGCTCGAAAATGTTTAATAAGTTAAGGCTTTAAATGGTAGCTAGGGTCAAATATGGATCCAACCTCATAAAATTTATTTCAAGGATTTTATCGAGGTACTGGTTTTTATAAGTATACTAGCCCATGTTTTTCATAAATTCTCATATTGACAAAATTTTAGAACTATGACTGTTTTATTCTCAGATATGCTAATTTAAGATTTTCTTTATTTGTGAGGTGCCACGCCCACTACAGCTAGGCAACCCATAATAACCCCATAAATTTATGAGAATGTCAAAGATGTCCATACAAAATGTAAATACTCTAGCTGTTGCACTTTCTGAGATATGCGTCTTTTAATATTCACTTTGTACGTGGGTGTGGCAACTCGTCCACTTGAAATTTCGAAATAAAAAGTAGCCTATAGTTCCTTCCAGACATATAGGAAGACACTGAAAATTTCAGGAAAATCGGTCCAGCCGTTTGGCAGTCTTTAAAGTCCAAACAAACATACAAACACACTTTAATTTTTATATATGAGGCATGAGGGCTAGGATCAAATGAGGCCCGACTATTACAAAAATCATCGGTGATATAACACCGCTTTTTTGTAGATGTTGTATATTTAACATAATTATGAGCTCCAAAGACATATTCGAGGGGTTCGATTGTATGGGGCTACTGGGTATAAAATAGGGTTCTATAGTTGAAACGAAAAGTCGACTTTTTGACTTTTTGCATTTAGCTAAAAGTCGACTTTTCGATTTTTGCATTTAGTTAAAAGTCGACTTTACGACTTTTTGCATTTTATGAAAAGTCGATTTTTCGACTTTTTTTCATTTAATTAAGAGTCCACTTTTAGAATTTTCGACTTTTAGTATTTTATAAATAGTCGACTTTTTCCGACTTATCGACTTTTTTCGGCTATTTTAGAGTTTTTGACTTTTTTCCACTTGTTTTTAAATTTTCGACTATTTTTGACTTTTTTCTACTATTTTCGAGATTTCGACTTTTCGACTTTTTCCAACTATTTTAAAGTTTTTGACTATTTTTCCACTTTTTTTAAATTTTCGACTTTTTTCTACTATTTTCGAGATTTCGATTTTTTTCCTCTTTTTCCGACTTTTTTCGACTTTACGACTTTTTTCGAATTTCTTCGACTTATCGACTTTTTTCGACTTTTATTTACAAAGTCGACTTTTCGACTTTTTTCATAGACGATAGTCGAGTTATCGACTTTTTTGGAACAAAATAGTCGACTTCGTCTTTTTTCGACAAAAAGTCAATTTATAGAACCCTAGTAAAAAATCAATACTTGCATTTTATATATCAGCACAAAGCTTATAGTGAATATGTTTGATCAGTGTCAAGGTCCAAAATTTGTTTGTACAATTCAGAAGTGGTAATATCTGCAAACGAAGGTAAAGATCGCCTTGGATAAACAAAAATGAAGATTGTTGTCAAATTCAATAAGAGCTTGCATTTTAAAAATCGTTATGAGTAGCAGGATTCAACCGAAAACAGGGAAATTGAGTGTCATACGAATTGAAGCCGAAAAACCTTAAAAAACGATTTTCCATATCCGAAATCATGTTTCATTTATTAATGCAAAATTTAGCCATTATGATAACCCCAAGCGTAAGAAATCGTATGTAAGACACGGCTATCCATCATGTTGCAATACATATTAAAAAAAGTATTTAGAAAGGAGTGGTTGGTAGTTTTGCCGCAACGGTTTTACAGATATTTCGATCGTTGCAAATCGCTCTCTTTGGAACACGTTTCACGGCGTGTTTATACCCTACACCACTTTAGTGGCGAGGCTATATTATCTTTGTGCTGATGTTTGTAACGCACAATAATATTGGTCCTATACCCATCTTAAAGTATACCAATCGACTTAGAATCATTTTCTGAGTCGATTTAGCTATGACCATCCGTCTGTCCGTCCATGTAAACTTTGTAATAAAACTACAGGTCGCAATTTTGAAGATACTTCAATTTGGTACATGATCTTCTATTATCCCAGAGACGAAGCCTATTGGTAATGGTTAAGATCGGTCCATTATTTCACCTAGCCCCCACACAACTGAACAGAATAGGGCTTGTAAGCCTTGTAATCAAACTACAGGAAAAATTTGGCACATGATCTTCTATGGTACCGGAGACGAAGCCTATTGAAAATGGGTCCATTATTTCACCTAGCCCCCATACAACTGAACCCGCCGAATAGGCCTTTTAAGTTCATAATTATGTCTAATATACTCGTATCTCGACAAAGAGCTGTAAAACCAAGTTCTATACTGGCCTTAATGACTCTCATGAATTTTATAATTATAGGGCTTCATTTGACCCTAGCCCCTATAAAAAGCCCCTTCAAAGTTTTACTTAAATGTCTACAATTTTATTGAACAATAAATGGCTTAAGTATATCTGAGGCGAGTTACAATTCAACTTAAATGCTTTATTATGAAAACTAAATCACATTTTAAATTTGTAACAGGTGTAGAGTATTATATGGTCGGCTTCGCCCGACCATAATTTCTTACTTATTTTTATGATTATGATTATTATTAATTCATGAGTTCCGAAAAAAATTCACAGAATGATTTGTATATTTTCAATTCAGATTCAAATATAATTCTGTCCCGATAGCATAATTCAACATTAACTAACGTAACTTGTGTAGAATTTTATTCCGATATCGTTTTTAAGTAATAAGTTCTCTACGATTAAGTAAATTTTAGAAATGGGTTTATGTGGGAGCCAATTATGTTTAATGCAAATATTGTTTCAAATGTAGTTTCTATCTACATATTACGAAAATTTAGTAGTAAAATCGCTCTTAAATTATGACCATGATATGGCAAAACTTTTAAATTTAAATTTTCAAATGCCAATAACTCGGAATTTAAGAGATAAGAGTGCTAGAAGATCTTGTCTATAAATGGGATGGAAAACAGAAAAATTGCACTCGAATAAAAAGATAATATGTCGACAGTGCTCTAATTTTCGCTCCCATAGCACAGACCCTGTAGCAAATATGGGGTTAATTTTAAAAACTTAAACTCAAATACTGCCATGTCAAATGTTATTTCTATCGAACCAGCCAGATTTATTTCCCAAAAATTTCATTTCTGCCCCACTGTGTAGTATTAAGATAAAATACGACAAATATTTTTTTATTTTAAGAAATGTTTTTCTTAATAAATATTTTAAGAAATTAATCACTCTTTCAAATACTGTAGAGCTTATTTATTTACACTATTCTACATTAAATACATGCAATCTAATTTATACTTAAAGAGTAATTTACATTGAGTTAAACGGAAATAATGAATGAAAAAGAAAATTACTATTTCTCTTTTTAGTTTCTTATCTCTAATAAATAACCAATTCCCAACCTACCCTAACATAATTTTTTATTATCAACCAACCAACCAACATACTTGAATAGTACATATTTCGTATAAAACAACAAAATTGTTCCGGTTATCAACACACAGACCCATTTAGTACTCACAATAAATTGTGTTGATTTTCTTAGAAATTTATTTGATTAGTGTGATCAGTGATCACACTAATCAAATATATAATAATGTAAATATATAATTTTGAGTTATTTTTTTACAATTCTCTTTTACTCCCAAAAAGCATTCATTTATTGTTTATGTTGGCAAAAACATTTTAAACGCAAACAATTAATTGAGCGAAACGTTAGTTGTAAAATAAAAGTGAGACCAGCAGCACTAAATAAATAAAATTAGAAACATATTTGTTTGTTAAAAGAAAGAAAACAAAAACAAAGAAAGAAAGAAAAAAAAAAAAAAAAAAGATAATAATAAAATTGAGTAATAAATAAGCTGACTTTTTGTTTAATAAAAATATTAATTTGTTTTTAGTTTTAAATAAATAAATAAAATAGCTTTTAGCATAAAAAAAGCTTTAAAAAAATACATGTGTTGCTGACAGTGGCAGTTAAATGAATTTCAATTAATGTGAAATTCATAAAGTGTTTAATAATGTTTTAATAAATACCAACAGCAGTTAATAATATTTATCAATTTTTAAAAGCTCGAATATAAAGTATTATTATTGAAAGAAGAAAAACCAACCCACCGTTTTTAAAATATGAATCGTTCACATAAAAAAGTTCAACGTCCACAGAATCCATATACAAAAGCAAATATATTTTCACGCTTAAGTTTTTGGTAAGTTCTTTGGACATGTGTTTAATAAGTGTATTATATGCAGTTGTTGGTTTTATTATGAAATTAGTTGTTATTAAAAAAAAAAAAAAAATCTAAAAATATATATTATAAATACTATGTATATGGTTAAAATGTTATAAAAACTCTTAAGTTTTTTGTTAATTATCTAAGACAAAATTGTCTGAAAGTAATTTTCTTAATATTTGTTGTTGTTCACTAGCAAACACAAAAACGTTTTTTTTTTTCAGTTAAAAAAATAAAACAAGTTTTTTGAATTTAATTAAATCGTGTATCTTGTGTATATGATTGGTTGTGTAGTTTTGTTTATATTTTTTTCTGTTAATTGTTATAAATTTGTGGCGATGGGTATTATGAGTTTGTGTTGATGTTTGTAACATACAAAAATATTGGTCCTACATCTACCCTAAAGTATACTAATTGGCTCAGAATCTCTTTGTGGATCGATTAAGCTATGTAAGTCTGTCTGTCCGTCCGTCCGTCCGTCCGTCCGTCCGTCTGTCTGTCTGTCTGTCTGTCTGTCTGTCTGTCTGTCTGTCTGTCTGTCTGTCTGTCTGTCCGTCTGTCTGTCTGTCCGTCTATCTGTGTGTCCATGTAAACCTTGTGCGCAGTCGACAGGTCTCAATTTTTAATAATTTAAATTTGGCACGTACCCTTCTTTTGACCCAAGGATGAAGCCTATTAAAATGGTTGTTATCGGTCTATTATGTTAAATGTTGTAGAATCTCTGTCTGTCCGTCTGTCTGTCTGTCCGTCTGTATATCTGTCCGTCTGTTCATCAGTCTGTCTGACTGATTGTCTATCTGTGTGTCCATGTAAACCTAATGCGCAGGTCTCATTTTTCAATAATTTAAATTTGTCCCGTACTCTTCTTTTGACCCAAGGATGAAGCCTATTAAAATGGTTGTTATCGGTCTATTATGTTAAATGTTGTAGAATCTCTATAAAAATCGGCAAATCTCAGTTTCATATAAGTTTAAATGATACTGTCGTAATAATCGGGCCTCATTTGACCCTAGCCCCTATACAAAGTGCCCTTCTGAATATGTACTTGAAGGTGAAAATTCACTTTTAAACACTAGTATCACATTAAAAATTCTGCATAAATAACTTTAATGTCATCTTATATCGCTCTACCAAAATTTATACGGATATGACAATATTCACCTTTGACCCCATACGACTCCCCTTTTAGAAAATCCTTTTTTTGGTAACAAATTGTTAAAAGATTTTGGAATTAAGGAGAAAAGCTTTATTGTTAGAGAAACGATTTTTAACATACTCGCTGATAAAGGGTATCATACGGTCGGCCATGCTCTACTATACATTTTTACTTGTATTAATTGAAATGTAAAAAAGTGGATGAATCTCTGAGTATTGTGAAATACTTAAATGCATTGTTGTTAAGGGGATTTTTTATTTGACTAACTTTTGAGAAATGGTTAAAAAAATTATAAGCAAAAAATATTTTTCTTGTCAAAATACTGTTAAATGTGGTAAAATTAAAGTTTAATTATGACCCCAAATTTATATACCCTACAGCAGTATACATAGATGGGAGGATTTTATAGGTTTATGCTGATGTTTGTAACGCATAGAAAATATAGTTTCTATACTCTTAAAGCATATCAGTCGGCTTAGAATACATTTTGTGGGACGATTAAGCCTTGCCCGTCCCTCTGTCTGTCCATGTAATCCTTGTAATAAAACAAACATATTATTTCACATAGCACCCACAAACAAACCCCCCGTATATGACTTTATATTTCATAATTATTTTAAATATTATCTCTACAAAAATTTGGATAACATAGTTTAATATCAGAATAAATACTTTCGCAATGTCGGGCTTTGTTTGATACTATACAATGTTTATACCCTACAGCAGTATACATGGTTGGGAGGGTATTATAGGTTTATGCTGATGTTTGTAACACATAGGAATATTGCTTCTATACCCTTAAAGCATACCAATCGGCTTAGAATACATTTGTGAGTTGATTAAGCCTTGTCCATCCGTCTGTCTGTCTGTCCATATAAACCTTGTAATAAAACAAACATATTATTTCACATAGTCCCCCCAAAACGAACGAACGAATACTTTCGCAATGATCGGGCTTCGTTTGACAATAGACCCCACAAAAGGTTCCTTTCAGAAAATAAATGGAACGTACATAACTTATAAAAACCCTTATCTTGATGAAATTCAGCATAAATAACTTCTATATGGACACAAATCACTTTACCGCTCTTTCAGAAAATACATATGTTTTTCATCAATAAATATACCCATAATTGGTGAAGGGTATCATATGGTCGGCCACGCCTTACTATACTTTCTTATTTCTTTATTTAATTTCATTTTATAGAAAGTATGTTAGTGTTAAAAATACTTAAAATAGTTAGACCACAATATTTCATGATCGAGAGAAGTTCCATCTAGTAGAAATAAATAGTATTTACACTTATTTGGTAGCGGTAACGGTATTAGTGCTGAAATTACATTTTAACGGTAGCAATAGCTTAGCGATAAATGTTGCCAACAAACATAATATATATTTAGTTTGTATACCCCCCGGAGAATGTTACCTCGATGATCTTCCTGCACCTTGTTATTATTGCAAACCCGGCGAAAAGAGGTTCTGAAGCACAAGATTTTGAGGAGACTAACTAAACTGGTGGTGTTAAAAGTATCCTCGGCCTTTTCTTAGAATGATTTGACCTAGGGAGGAACCGGAGGAAAAGGCCTGCTACCCGTAACTCTAGTTCGAAGGGACTATAAACTGGTGGTGTCAAAAGTATCATTGGCCTTTTCTTGGACGAGAAACCAGAGAGCCTTATAATTTGGTACCACGGAAACCGGTACCCCGTTGGATACAAAAAAGTGCTTACAAAGACATTACGAACTACTCAAGCTGAAATTTTCCAATGTATGCAAACTAAATAATTCATTTGAAATTAGGGAAATTGTATGAACTGAAGACGAGAGGCCTTAAAAACGATTTTGAATGTTCGAAATGTTGCTTGAAAGCTAAAGAGAAAATAATGTTTGTACCATATCATAGCAGATCGTATGTGAAGCCCGGCCAATAAATCTAAACGACACCAAAGCCAAATAAACACTGCCAACTAAGGTAATGCTCTGTGTTTGGACAGTGACCAGAAGTGAACCTGTAGTGAATGCAATTGAGTTATCTGAGCATTGGCGGAAAAAAATCCTATTTAAATAGAAGTCTTATATTTCAGATATTGCGCTGCCCGGCCACTATTTGTGACAATAAATGCAAAACGCTCCGTGTTTGATAAATTCTAATGCTATATTAGGATGAATTAGGAAATGTATTTATGTTTAACTTACCGAATTTTTAATCCGAAGTCGGCTTAGCGATGTATGTCTGTCCGAAAACGCAAACTCACTTTTTTAATTAACTTTGTTTTAAAATATCTAAATAGAAATAAATTTTCTGAGAATATAAAGTCCACTTCCCAAAATCGTCAATCAATGGCTATAAAATCATGTATTACTTATGATGTCGGTATAAAATTATACTCCAATATGTTTTGTTCATAAGTATATGTATGTATTACGTATCGGTCTATTATATATTTATTTAAGATATCAAAATTTATAAACATATACAAAGATTATATCCCAAGAACCGATTTTTCACTAAATCTGGTCGATTTAAAATGGTTAGATTTTTTTTTTTTATTACAATTCTAGGTGGACCACCGATCTCTTTCGTTTAGGTTGGAAACAATCACTTGAAGATACAGATTTATATGAAATACCTCAAGACTTAGATTGTAAAGATGGTACTAAACTCTTGGGTGAATTGTGGGAAGAGGAAAAGAAAAGAAAAAAGAATCCAAACATATTGCTGGTGCTATGCAAAGCATACGGGAAAGTAATACTGCCCTATGGGTTTTTCTGTGTTTTATTGGAAACAACATTAAAGTATGTATAATTTTGAAATAACAAAAGAAAGGTATTAAACTAAAACTCTATTACAGATGTCTGCAGCCTCTATTTTTAGGAGGTTTAGTATCGTTTTTTGCTGCTGGACAGACGAATGTAAGTGAACAGGATGCTTTCGCCTATGCTGCTGGCATTGTTATGTGTTCCTTTCTGATAGTAATGGGATATCAGCCGTATTTATTTTTTGCATTTAAAAAGAGCACTCAAATACGGGTATCTCTAGCCGGTTTAATATATCGCAAATGCCTGCAGGTCTCAAAGAATTCCAGTGATGAAGGTTTACGCGGACGTGCCATTAATATACTGGCCAATGATTTGTCAGTATTTGATATGGTTTTGTGCTTTGTACACGATTGGTGGAAGGGTCCATTAGAGGCCTTAATCATTGGTTATCTAATGTATCGAGAAATAGGTTGGGCCGCCGTCATAGGCATATCATTTATGTTGGCTTTTATACCTTTGCAAGTATGGGGTGCTAGGAAGGCGGCCAGTTATAAAGAGAAGACTGTGGAACGCACTGACTGGCGTGTCAAGTTAATGAATGAAATTATACAAGGTATACAAGTGATTAAGATGTATGCCTGGGAAAAATCATTTGCCCAGGTCATAGGTTTGGTAAGACGTAAGGAAGTGAATGCTATTAAAGGCTCCGCCCATGTTTATGCTGTACTCAATTGCACCCACATGATTTCACCCATATCCATATTTTTGGCTTTGATTTCCTATATCTATTTTGGTGATATTTTGACGGCTCAGAAAATCTTTACCATTTCCTCATTCTTTACTATGCTCAGTGAGTCCATGGTTATGTTTTGGCCAATGTCTTTAATATGTCTGGCTGAAAGTTGGGTGTCGATTAAGAGGATTAAGGAATTTTTGCTGTATGGCGAAGAAGAACATGTGGATAAAAAGTATAAGAAAGATCTGCCACAAGATAAAGAAAAGGAAGAAATTACCGCACAAGAATTTTTACTTAATGGTAAAGCAGCTCGAAAAGAAAGTAAACGTATTGTAAATTTGGAGGCTAAAGTTAAAAGTTTGGAAATGCGTAATGTAATGGCTAATTGGGAAAACAAGGAAGGCGAGGGTTCTACAAAAACTCCAGCTTTGCAGCACTTTACTACAACCTTTGAAGAGGAGACATTGGCTGCTATTGTGGGTCCGGTGGGTGCAGGTAAATCCACTTTACTTAATGCCATCTTAGGAGAAGTTAAGATAGAATCTGGAGAAATCCTAGTTAATGGAAAAATCTCTTATTGCGCCCAAGAAGCCTGGGTATTTGAGGGTTCCATTAAGGATAATATTATATTTGTGGAAGACTATGATGAGAGGCGTTATAAGCAAGTTCTAAAGGTTTGCGCTTTGGAACGTGATGTAGAATTATGGCCTAAGCGTGATCTGACGAGGGTGGGAGAACGAGGTGTTAGTTTAAGTGGTGGTCAAAAGGCTAGAGTCAATTTAGCCAGAGCTATTTATCGCAAAGCAGATATCTATCTGCTAGATGATCCCCTATCGGCTGTAGACAGTCATGTAGGCAAACATATAATGGACAATTGTATCAATCAGTTTCTTTATGATAAAATACGCATATTGGTTACACATCAATTGCAATATCTAAACGATATTGAACATGTTATTCTCATGGATGGTGGCAGTATTGTGGCCCAGGGTAATTATCAGGAATTGCAAAATTCTAAACAGTTTAAGTTTCTGGCACAAACTGAAAAGAAAAGTGCTGAGAATGAAGATGATATGGAATTCATTGATGGTGTATCGGAAGATGAGAAAAGTCTGAAAGCCTATAGATCTCGTTTGGCTTCTGGTAGTAGTGCTGATTTTGATATGCAAGAATTTATAGTGGATGAAAATGAAGAAGCAGAAGAGCTGAGTAAAGAAACTAAGGCTGATGGTTCGGTTAAGTTTGACAACTATATGACCTACTTTAAGGCCTTAAATAATACTTGGTATTTCTTGCTGATAGTTATGCTATTCATAGCTACTCGATTTTTACTAAACAGTACGGAATATTACCTATCCAGATGGTAAGTAGATTAAAGTTGAATTTGCTTATAAAAAGTGTATTAAAACATTTCTCTTTACAGGGTGATATGGGAAGAAAAGATAGCCTTAGCTCCTTTTGAAAATAACACCGATTTAATGGATCACAACTCCACCGATATTAGTGCGAATAATGAATCTGAGTTGGTATTCAACAACTCCACAGAGAAGTCAATTTACGACAGTCATGCTGAGGAGAGACAACAACGTATTCTTATCTATATGTCCATATTGATTGCCACTACTGTAGTTTATATCTGGCGTACTTTTGGTTTTATACACATGTGCCTACAGATCTCTTTACATCTGCACGATTTACTATTCCGAGCCATAACCCGCACCTCTATGTTATTTTTCAATACTAATCCATCGGGTCGTATTTTAAATCGTTTTTCGAAAGATATTCGTACATTGGATGTGGATGTACCGCGCACCTTAATGGATTGTGCATCGGTAAGTTATTGATATCGGTTAAGAATTAAGGAATGGAAAATTTTTATATTGTATGACTTTATAATTTCGAGTGAAAAATATACTTTTTTACATAAAAATTGGATTTTTAGTCAAAATATAATATTTTTTGAGAAAATTCGTATTTTTGTGATAAATTTTTTTTTTTTAGTAAAAATTTGGTTTTTTAGTAAAAATTTTGATTCTTAGCGAAAATTTTGATTTTTAGAAAAATTTTATATTTTTTGTGAAAAATTGGATTTTCAATGAAAAAATGGATTTTCAGTGAAAATTGTATTTTTAGTGAATTATTACATATTAGGTGAAAAATTGGATTTTCAATGACAAAATGGATTTTTATTGAAAAAATCGATTTTTTATAGTAAAAATATAAAATTAAATTTTTCGAAAAAATTTACTTTTAGAGAAACCTAACTTTTTGTTATATATTTTTTCAGTTCCTAATTGATATAACTGGTGTAATGATCATTGTCGCCATTGTCAACTACTGGTTACTAATACCATCACTAGTGATTCTTCTAGCACTCGTAATATTAAGACAAATTTTCGTAAGCACCAGTCGTGATGTCAAACGTATAGAATCAATTTGTAAGTGTATTCGTTAATAAACAACCTTTAAATATATCAGCTAATGCCATCATTTTTCTCCCCCTACACAGCTCGCAGTCCCATTTACTCACTAACAAATCAAACATTCCAGGGTCTGACAACTATAAGAGCTTTACAGGCGGAAAAAATCTTAGAGTCTGAGTTTCATGAGCATCAAAATGCTAACTCTTCTGCCTGGTTTATGTTTCTCTCATCAAATCGAGCTTTTGCTTTCTGGAGTGATATGCTCTGTGTTTGTTACATTGCCATAGTAACTTTTAGTTTCTTAGCCCTACGTTCCAGTTTTAATAGTGGTGATGTGGGTTTGGCTATTCTGCAATCATGTGCCATGGTGGGAATGTGCCAGTGGGGTATGAGGCAAACGGCTGAATTAGAAAATAATATGACAAGTGTAGAACGTGTTTTGGAATATACTAAGCTGCCGTCAGAATCAGCCACAGAGAAATCGGAGGTGTCAAAACCCATAGAACATTGGCCCAGTAAAGGACGCATAGAATTTATCAATTTCCATTTAAGATACAATCCTAATGATGAGTGCATTTTGAAGAATTTAAACTTTACCGTAGAACCTAAACAGAAGGTGGGTATAGTAGGACGTACCGGAGCTGGAAAGTCATCCATTATACAATCACTCTTTCGTTTGGCCTATAATGAGGGAGTTATACGCATTGATGGTTTAGATATTGAATCCATTGACCTGTACGATTTGAGAAGTAAACTTTCGATTATTCCTCAAGATCCCGTGTTATTTTCGGGAACTTTGCGTTATAACTTAGATCCTTTGGAGGAATATACTGATGAGAAAATGTGGCAAGCTTTAGAAGACGTGGAATTGAAAGAACATGTTACAAAGTCATTAAGTGGTTTAAATTGTGCCATGTCAGATGGTGGTTCCAACTTTAGTGTGGGTCAAAGACAATTGGTTTGTTTGGCACGTGCTATTCTTAGACAAAATAAGATTTTGATACTAGATGAGGCTACTGCCAATGTAGATCCTATGTAAGTGGTTTAATTTCAAAAGAATGAAGCATTCATGACTCAAATTTTGTATTTTTCCAGAACCGATGCCTTAATCCAAAATACCATTCGCAGTAAATTTGCTGATTGTACCGTTTTAACGATTGCTCATCGCTTACACACCGTTATGGATAGTGATCGTGTTCTTGTTATGGATGCTGGTCATGCTGTAGAATTCGATCATCCCTATTTGTTGCTGCAAAAACCTAAAGGTTTTCTAAGACGTTTAGTAGATGATACTAGCTCAGATGCTGCCGCTGCTTTATTACAAGCGGCCCAAGAAAGTTACAAGTTAAAAGTACAAAATGTTTAGAGACATTTAGTCTATATGTAGTCGAAATTTAGTAAATGAACTCAAATATTTTAGTTAAGGTCTAGTAATATTTTTGTGCAATATATTTGATAATATGTTTATATGTTATATACCGAATGTATTAAAAAAATATATATTTTTTTTAACTTTGTACTTTATTTAAAATTATGCAAAGTAAGAAATGATATTACTACCTCGTATAGGCTTAAAAACAGAGCTTTTTTTTATGGGATATTAAAATTCTCGAAGACATAGCTTTACCGAGTTATATTTTTATCAATATTTTAATTAAATCGAAACAATGCCTTGTTCCTAATAAATTAACCACCCATGACGTAGTTTTCTTTGTTACTAATTCATATTTAACACAAAACAAATTGTAATGACCACGACATAAATATTCATTTAGATCTTCTAAGCATTATAAAAACGATCGATTAAACTGCATCCGACAAATACACTCAATCTTATTTTTTTATGAATGAACTGAACAAAATACAAATAATATTTTTCCTCTTTTAAGTTTCTTATCTTTTAATTGCAACAACTTTTTAACCTATTCCAACACATACATTTTTATTTACAATTATACAGTGATCGATAGTGAACTAGCTATACCCTTAAAGCAATATAAATAAAAAAAAAAATATAGTCTAGTCTATAGTTTAGTCTATAGTCTAGTCTATAGTCTAGTCTATAGTCTAGTCTATAGTCTAGTCTATAGTCTAGTCTATAGTCTAGTCTATAGTCTAGTCTATAGTCTAGTCTATAGTCTAGTCTATAGTCTAGTCTATAGTCTAGTCTATAGTCTAGTCTATAGTCTAGTCTATAGTCTAGTCTATAGTCTAGTCTATAGTCTAGTCTATAGTCTAGTCTATAGTCTAGTCTATAGTCTAGTCTATAGTCTAGTCTATAGTCTAGTCTATAGTCTAGTCTATAGTCTAGTCTATAGTCTAGTCTATAGTCTAGTCTATAGTCTAGTCTATAGTCTAGTCTATAGTCTAGTCTATAGTCTAGTCTATAGTCTAGTCTATAGTCTAGTCTATAGTCTAGTCTATAGTCTAGTCTATAGTCTAGTCTATAGTCTAGTCTATAGTCTAGTCTATAGTCTAGTCTATAGTCTAGTCTATAGTCTAGTCTATAGTCTAGTCTATAGTCTAGTCTATAGTCTAGTCTATAGTCTAGTCTATAGTCTAGTCTATAGTCTAGTCTATAGTCTAGTCTATAGTCTAGTCTATAGTCTAGTCTATAGTCTAGTCTATAGTCTAGTCTATAGTCTAGTCTATAGTCTAGTCTATAGTCTAGTCTATAGTCTAGTCTATAGTCTAGTCTATAGTCTAGTCTATAGTCTAGTCTATAGTCTAGTCTATAGTCTAGTCTATAGTCTAGTCTATAGTCTAGTCTATAGTCTAGTCTATAGTCTAGTCTATAGTCTAGTCTATAGTCTAGTCTATAGTCTAGTCTATAGTCTAGTCTATAGTCTAGTCTATAGTCTAGTCTAAAGTCTAGTCTATAGTCTAGTCTAAAGTCTAGTCTATAGTCTAGTCTAAAGTCTAGTCTATAGTCTAGTCTAAGTCTAGTATAGTAGTCTATAGTCTAGTCTATAGTCTAGTCTATAGTCTAGTCTATAGTCTAGTCTATAGTCTAGTCTATAGTCTAGTCTATAGTCTAGTCTATAGTCTAGTCTATAGTCTAGTCTATAGTCTAGTCTATAGTCTAGTCTATAGTCTAGTCTATAGTCTAGTCTATAGTCTAGTCTATAGTCTAGTCTATAGTCTAGTCTATAGTCTAGTCTAGTCTAGTCTATAGTCTAGTCTATAGTCTAGTCTATAGTCTAGTCTATAGTCTAGTCTATAGTCTAGTCTATAGTCTAGTCTATAGTCTAGTCTATAGTCTAGTCTATAGTCTAGTCTATAGTCTAGTCTATAGTCTAGTCTATAGTCTAGTCTATAGTCTAGTCTATAGTCTAGTCTATAGTCTAGTCTATAGTCTAGTCTATAGTCTAGTCTATAGTCTAGTCTATAGTCTAGTCTATAGTCTAGTCTATAGTCTAGTCTATAGTCTAGTCTATAGTCTAGTCTATAGTCTAGTCTATAGTCTAGTCTATAGTCTAGTCTATAGTCTAGTCTATAGTCCTAGTCTATAGTCTAGTCTATAGTCCTAGTCTATAGTCTAGTCTATAGTCTAGTCTATAGTCTAGTCTATAGTCCCTAGTCCTATAGTCTAGTCTATAGTCTAGTCCTATAGTCTAGTCCTATTAGTCTAGTCTATAGTCTAGTCTATAAGTCCTAGTCCTATAGTCTAGTCTATAGTCTAGTCTATAGTCTAGTCTATAGTCTAGTCTATAGTCTAGTCTATAGTCTAGTCTATAGTCTAGTTTATAGTCTGGTAAAACTATAGTCTACTCTATAGTCTGTTATAACTATATTCTAGTTTTATAGCCTAGCGGAAAATTACTTTAATACTTTAAAAAACTGAAAAGTACTATTTCGTTATAAGTTAGTACTTTTTAAAAATTAGAATTTTCTATGACCGACTCACAAATGTTGTGAGAAGTTTGTATGAACAAATTGTAATGAGAGGAAATGTAAATAAATATAATATTGAGTTATTTTATTTATAATTCTCTTTTACTCCCAAAAACATTCACTTGAGGTACGTTCACAATCTATCAAATATTTGACGAAAACCATTTTTTTTTAATTTTTTATTTCTGTAATTACAAACAATAAAATTTAATAAGGTGATAACTTTAAAGATATATTATGTTTATGTAAATTAATATATGTTTATAGGTAATAAAAATTCCTATTTTTTAAGGGTCCCTTCATTAAATGTCAAATATTTGATAGGTGTGAATGTGTTTGTGTTGTTTACATTAGCAAAAACTTTTTAAACACAATAAATTAAATGAGCTAAATGTTAGTTGTAAAATAAAAATGAGTCTATCAACACTATGGGTAGAAATAGAGAAACATATTTTTTGTTAAAAAGAAATAAAAATAACGAAAGAAAAGATAATAATATAAAGTAACAGTTTAGCTGACTTCTTAATAAAAAATGTATTTGTTTTTAGTTTTAAATAAAAAAAAAATCAATAAAATAGTTATAAATAGAGAGAAATCATGTGTTGCTGACAGAGACAGTTAAAAGAATTTCAATAATTGTGAAATACATAAAGTATAAAGTACTATATAATGTTTTAATAAATACGATAGTAGTGAAGAATATTTAACAATGTTTATACTCTCAAATATATAAATAAAACTATTTTTATAAAAATAAAGTATTATTGTTGAAATAAAAGCAATAACCCACCGTTTAAAAATATGAATCGTTCACAGAAAAAAGTTCAACGCGCACAGAATCCATATACAAAAGCAAATATATTTTCACGTTTATGTTTCTGGTAAAGTTTAAAAAACAGTTAGTTATATTGTGAAATTAGTTAATATTATTGACCGCAAAAAAATATAAAAGTAAATGGTTAAAATGTTATAAATTAAACTTATAAGTTTTTGTTAAATTGTTCGCAAGACAAAATTGTTTTCTGAGTTGATTAAACTATATCCGTTAGTCCGTCTGTTTGTCTGTCCGTCCGTCTTAATACACAGTACTACATTTAGTACATTCTGTTACGACAAAAGCCAAATTGGAATTCATATTAAGTATATAAGTTCACAATAAGAGTTAGAACAACCTCACCAAAAAAGGGGCGGTTATATCATGTCCACGCCCACTTCATATGTTAGTGCTAATTTTGGCATTCTTGAGTATAATAAAAGCACTAACTTAAAAACAAACAAACTGAATAAATCTTTAAAAGATCAGAATGTTTTAAATAAGTAGGCATAGTTATAATAAGGACACGCCTACTTTTTATATAGAAAATGTCTGAATGTAAGTGAGAACATGCGAGTCAATTTTACAAATTATTTTTAAATGCATTAAAATTTATACCATAATTTAATACAATTTTTATGATAACCATGCCCATAAACAAAAATTTTGCCCACTTTTCGCTGTTATTTTTTTTTAATTATTTAGTTAAATCGTTTAATGTATACAAATATTTAAAATTTTAATGATAATAGTTGATTATTTTTAACATCAAATTTTAATAACAAATTGTAAAAAGTGGGCATGGTCAATAAATATATTTTAGTTATTCTGTTAAGTTAAATGCTGATTTTAGTAAACTTTTGCTTTAAACAGTAATCAAAAGAGAATTCTCTAACCACGTATATCAAAATCAGCAAATAAAGTGGGCGTGGCAATGATATTAGTGCTCACATTTTTTGTAGGGTTATATCTAACTTTATGTGAAGTATGTGCATTATATTTAAGATAATATCATTAAAAATGAAAAGATATTTATCCTATAAAGGCTGAAAACACTAAATTTGTCGGAGTTTTGGAGTAAAAAAGTAATTTTCTGAAGGGGACTTTGTATGGGAGATAGGGTCAAATGAGGTCCGATCATTACGAAAGTTAGCAGTATCATTAAGAATTGTAAGTTTTGCGTATTCTTGAAGTGATACAATATCATTCAACATATTTATGAGCTCAAAAGCCCTATTTCGGGGGTACGGTTGTATGGGGTCTATACAAAATAATGAAGCGATTTTAACAATTTTCAATAGGCTTCGTCCTTGAGTATGTGCCAAATAAGAGTATGTACCAAATTTCATTTAGTAATCTTGAAATTGCAACCTGTAGAGTGCGAACAAGGTTTACATGGGCACACACACAGACGGACGGACAGACGGACATAGCTAAATCGACTTAGAAAGTGATTCTGAGCCGATTATACTTTAAGGTGGGTGTTGGACCAATATTTTTGGGTGTTACAAACATCAGCACAAACGCATAATACCTTCTCCACTATAGTGGTTTAGTGTCGGACTATGATTTACTTGTGATTAAAACTGGATCCATTGGGATAATCCAAAGTGTAAGAGAGATCCTATCTGAAACCCTGTCAACTAGCCTAATTGCCCTAAAGCTAAATATCCATGGCATTAAGAAAATACTCTTTCTTTTTGGTGGAATCAAGGGGGTTATATCTATATGTTATGAGCAGTTGAAATCTAGCCTGATTATCTTACGAAATTCACACAATTTTGATACTCATTAAAACGTTATAATAATTAAATGTTTAATTGAGAAACTTACCTCATGTAATAGTTGTAAAATCTGAAATAAAAAAAAGTTGTAAATTAATTTTGTTTTAATTGAAAAATATTCTTACTAAGGAATAAAAACGAACCTAATTTTTTAACCGAAATTTTATATTTATTATAATTTTTTGCGATATTTGATTACAATTCTATTTTATTTTTATTCCAGGTGGACCATCGATCTCTTTCGTTTAGGTTGGAAACAATCACTTGAAGATAATGATCTTTATGAAATACCTCAAGACTTAGATTGCAAAAAGGGAACTAAACTCTTGGGTAAACTATGGGAAGAGGAGAAGAAAAGAAAAAAGAATCCAAACATATTGCTAGTAATAAGCAAGGCCTACGGGAAAGTAATACTGCCCTATGGGTTTTTCTGTGTTCTGTTGGAAACAACATTAAAGTATGTATAATTTTGAGATGAAAAAAAGATATAAATATTAAACAAAAACCCTTTAACAGATGCCTACTGCCTCTATTTTTAGGAGGTTTAGTATCGTTTTTTGCTGCTGGCCAGACTAATGTTAGTGAACAGGATGCTTTCGCCTATGCTGCCGGTATTGTTATGTGCTCCTTTCTGATGGTAATGGGCTATCAGCCGTATTTATTTTTTGCATTTAAAAAGAGCACTCAAATACGGGTATCTCTAGCCGGTTTAATATATCGCAAATGCCTGCAACTCTCGAAGAATTCCAGTGATGAAGGTTTACGCGGACGAGCCATTAATATACTGGCCAATGATTTGTCGGCATTTGATACGGTCTTGAGCTTTCTAAACGACTGGTGGAAGGGTCCATTGGAGACATTAATAATTGGCTATCTAATGTATCGTGAAATAGGTTGGGCTGCTGTGATAGGCATATCTTTTATATTGGCTTTTATACCTTTACAAGTATGGGGTGCTAAGAAGGCGGCCAGTTATACAGAGAAGACTTTGGAATGCACCGACTGGCGTGTCAAGTTAATGAATGAAATTATACAAGGTATACAAGTGATTAAGATGTATGCCTGGGAAAAATCATTTTCCCAGGTGATAGGTTTGGTACGACGCAAGGAAGTAAATGCTATTAAAGGTTCGGCTCACGTTTTTGCCGTACTCAATTGCGCTAATATGATTTCACCTATTTCCACATTTTTGGCTTTGGTTTCCTATATCTATTTTGGTGATATTTTGACGGCTCAGAAAATCTTTACAATTTCCTCATACTTTACCATGATCAGTGAGTCTATGGTAATGTTTTGGCCAGTGTCTTTAATATGTCTGGATGAAAGTTGGGTGTCGATTAAGAGGATAAAGGAATTTTTGCTGTATGGCGAAGAAGACCATGTGGTTAAAAATTATAAGAATGATATCCTACAAGATAAAGAAAAGGACAAAATAATTGCTCAAGAATTGTTACTTAATGGTAAAACAGCTCGAAAAGAAAGCAAACGTATTGTAAATTTGGAGGCTAAAGTTAAAAGTTTGGAAATGCGTAATATAATGGCTAATTGGGAAAACAAGAAAGGCGAGGGTTCTTTAAAGACACCAGCTTTGCAGCACATTACTACCACCTTTGAAAAGGAGACATTGGCTGCTATTGTGGGTCCGGTGGGTGCAGGTAAATCCACTTTACTTAATGCCATCTTAGGAGAAGTAAAGATAGAATCTGGAGAAATCCTAGTCAATGGCAAAATCTCTTATTGTGCCCAAGAGGCCTGGGTATTTGAGGGCTCCATTAAGGATAATATTATATTTGTGGAAGACTATGATGAGAGGCGTTATAAGCAAGTTCTAAAGGTTTGCTCATTGGAACGTGATGTAGAATTATGGCCTAAGCGTGATCTGACGAGGGTGGGAGAACGAGGTGTGAGTTTAAGTGGTGGTCAAAAGGCTAGAGTCAATTTAGCCAGAGCAATATACCGCAAAGCAGATATCTATCTACTAGATGATCCCCTATCGGCTGTAGACAGTCATGTAGGCAAACATATAATGGACAATTGTATCAATCAGTTTCTTTATGATAAAATACGCATATTGGTTACACATCAATTGCAATATCTAAACGATGTTGAACATGTTATTCTCATGGATGGTGGCAGTATTGTGGCCCAGGGTAATTACCAGGAATTGCAAAATTCTAAACAGTTTAAGTTTCTAGCACAAACTGAAAAGAAAAGTTCTGAGAATGAAGACGATATGGAATTCATTGATGGTGTATCGGAAGATGAGAAAAGTCTGAAAGCCTATAGATCTCGTTTGGCTTCTGGTAGTAGTGCTGATTTTGATATGCAAGAATTTATAGTGGAGGAAAATGAAGAAGCAGAGGAGCTGGGTAAAGAAACTAAGGCAGATGGTTCGGTTAAGTTTGACAACTATATGACCTACTTTAAGGCCTTAAATAATACTTGGTATTTCCTGCTGATAGTTATGCTATTCATAGCTACTCGCTTTTTACTAAACAGTACGGAATATTACTTATCTAGATGGTAAGTCGCTTTAAGTAGAATTAACTTACAGAAAATTGATTAAAACATTTCTCTTTACAGGGTGATATGGGAAGAAAAGATAGCCTTGGCTCCTTTTGAAAATAACACCGATTTAATGGATCACAACTCCACCGATATTAGTGCGAATAATGAATCTGAGTTGGTATTCAACAACTCCACAGAGAAGTCAATTTACGACAGTCATGCTGAAGAGAGACAACAACGTATTCTTATCTATTTGTTAATATTGATTATCACTACTGTAGTTTATGTCTGGCGTACATTTGGTTTTATACACATGTGTCT
Source organism: Lucilia sericata (assembly GCF_015586225.1). NCBI lineage: Eukaryota > Metazoa > Arthropoda > Insecta > Diptera > Calliphoridae > Lucilia > Lucilia sericata. The sequence continues at coordinate 96,718 of NW_023994636.1, forward strand.
CCAGATCTCTTTACATCTGCACGATTTACTATTCCGAGCCATAACCAGCAGTTCTATGCTCTTTTTTAATACAAATCCATCGGGTCGTATTTTGAATCGTTTCTCGAAAGATATTCATACATTGGATGTGGAAGTACCGCGCGCCATAATGGATTGTACAACGGTAAGTAATAAATCTATTAACTGTGTTTAAGAAACAGGAACTTATCATTAGGGTTTTAGTGAAACATAAGGGAAAGAAATTCCTTCAAATCAAATCTTATGATAAATCGATTTACAAAAAAAGTCTTAAAGCTTTGGAAATTTGTTGTAAAAAAATGTTTTTGTGAAAAAGTTGATTTTGAGTAAAAAATAGGAATTTGACTTAACAATTGAATTTTTAGTGAAAAGTTAATATTTTTTTTTCAAAATTGAATTTTAAGTGATTATTAATGGAAAATTGGATTTTTAGTGAAAAATTTTAATTTTGGGGAAAAAGTTGATTTTTAGCTAAAATTTTGATTTCTAGTGGAAAATTGGATTTTTATTTAAAAATTTCATTTTTTGAGAATAATTTCATTTTTATTTAAAAATTTCATTTTTAGAGAAACATTTCATTTTTAGAGAAAAATTTCATTTTTAAAGAAAAATTTTATTTTTAGAAAAAAAAAATTGATAAGTGAATAATCTGACTTACTGTTGGTAACATAATCTTCTATTAATCTTTTTCAGTTCATTATTGATGTAATTGGTGTAATAATAATTGTCGCCATTGTCAACTATTGGTTACTAATACCATCACTAGTGATTCTTCTAGCTCTCATAATATTACAACAAATTTTCGTTAGCACCAGTCGTGATGTCAAACGTTTAGAGTCAATTTGTAAGTATTGTTTTAACAAACAATCAGCATACATACATATATGCTAATGATAACAATTTTATCCTTTCACAGCTCGCAGTCCCATTTACTCACTAACAAATCAAACATTACAGGGCCTAACAACTATAAGAGCTTTACAGGCCGAAAAAATCTTAGAGTCTGAGTTTCATGAGCATCAAAATGCTAACTCTTCTGCTTTGTTTTTATTTCTCTCATCAAATCGAGCGTTTGCTTTCTGGACTGATATACTGTGTGTGTGTTTCAATGCAATAGTCATCTTTAGTTTCTTAGCTCTACGTTCCAGTTTTAATAGTGGTGATGTGGGTTTGGCTATTCTGCAATCATGTGCCTTGGTGGGCATGTGCCAGTGGGGTATGCGTGAAACGGCTGAATTGGAAAATGAAATGACAAGCGTGGAACGAGTTTTAGAATATACCAGAATACCACCAGAATCAATTACAAAGACACCGTTAGATCCAAAACCAAAAGGACTTTGGCCCAGTAAAGGACGTATAGAATTTATCAACTTTCATTTAAGGTACAATCCCGATGATGAGTGCATTTTGAAAAATTTAAATTTTACCATAGATCCTAAACAGAAGGTGGGTATAGTAGGACGTACGGGAGCTGGAAAGTCTTCCATTATACAATCACTCTTCCGTTTGGCCTATAATGAGGGAGTTATACGCATCGATGGTTTAGATATTGAATCCATTGATCTGTACGATTTGAGAAGTAAACTTTCGATTATTCCTCAAGATCCGGTGCTATTTTCGGGAACATTGCGTTATAACTTAGATCCTTTGGAGGAATATAGTGATGAGAAAATGTGGCAGGCTTTAGAAGATGTGGAATTAAAAGAACATGTTACAAAATCTTTAAATGGTTTAGATTGTGCCATGTCAGATGGTGGCTCCAACTTTAGTGTGGGTCAAAGGCAATTGGTTTGCTTGGCACGTGCTATTCTTAGACAAAATAAGATTTTGTTACTAGATGAGGCTACCGCCAATGTAGATCCTATGTAAGTTATTAAACTTCTAAAGAATATAGTATATATGACTCAACTTTTGTATTTCTCCAGAACGGATGCTTTGATTCAAAACACCATACGCAGTAAATTTGCCGATTGCACCGTTTTAACGATTGCCCATCGCTTACACACCGTTATGGATAGTGATCGTGTTCTTGTTATGGATGTTGGTCATGCTGTGGAATTCGATCATCCCTATTTGTTGTTGCAAAAACCTAAAGGTTTTCTACGACGTTTAGTAGATGACACTAGTTCCGATGCTGCTGCCGCTTTATTAAAAGCGGCCCAAGAAAGTTACAAGTTAAAAGTACAAAATGTTTAGAGACATTTAGTCTATATGTAGTAGATATATAGTAAATGAACTCATATATTTTAGTTAAGGACTAGTAATATTTTTGTGTGATATATTTGACAATATTTTTATATTTTTACCAAATGTATTAAAAGAACATTTTATAAAAGAAGAGAACAGCTTTTTGTGAAAATTGTGCCAAACAAGAAATGAGAGTTTTATTTGTTTAATTATGCATTTTTATTATAAATCTAGAAAACGGCTATGCTTTGTGAAAGATTTTGTTTTAAAAAGCAATAAATATTTAAATTTAATCGAAATAATATTTTGTTCCTAATAAATTAAACACTCATAACTAATTGTGATGACCATGAAAACAATAAATATTCATTAGCAGAGAGAGAATGCAAGCAATTTGAAAGATCAAATAGAATTACACCCGATAAAGATATTCACACTTAGTTTGAGGACTCTAGTTGCAGCTCAGTTCTAGTTCAGTTCTAGTGCAGTTCTAAGTTCAGTTCTAGTTCAGTTCTAGTTCAGTTCTATTCCCGGTTCTAGTCAGTCTAGTTTCAGTCTCGTTCAGTTCTAGGTTCAGTTCTAGTTCAAGTTCTAGTTCAGTTCTAGTTGCAGTTCTAGTTCAGTTCTAGTTTCAGTTCTAGTTCAGTTGTAGTTCAGTTCTAGTGTCAGTGTCTAGTTCAGTTCTAGTTGCAGTTCTAGTTCCAGTTCAGTAGTTCAGGTCTAGTTCACAGTTCTAGTTCAGTTCTAGTTCAGTCCTAGTTCAGTTCTAGTCAGTTCTAGTTCAGTTCTAGTTCAGTTCTAGTTCAGTTCTGTTCAGGTTCTAGTTCCAGCCTTTCTAGTTCAGTTCTAGTTCCAGTTCTAGTTCAGTTTCTAGTTCAGTTCTAGTTCAGTTTTCTAGTTTCAGTTCTAGATTCAGTTTCTAGTTCAGTTCTAGTTCAGTTTCTTAGTTCCGTCTAGTTCATTTCTAGTTCAGTTCTAGTTCAGTTCTAGTTCAGTTCTAGTTCAGTTCTAGTTCAGTTCTATGGTTCAGTTTCATAGTTCTAGTTCAGTTCTAGTTCAGGTTCTAGTTCAGTTCTAGTTCAGTTCTAGTTCAGTTCTAGTTCAGTTCTAGTTCAGTTCTAGTTCAGTTCTAGTTCAGTTCTAGTTCAGTTCAGTTCTAGTTCAGTTCTAGTTCAGTTCTAGTTCAGTTCTAGTTCAGTTCTAGTTCAGTTCTAGTTCAGTTCTAGTTCAGTTCTAGTTCAGTTCTAGTTCAGTTCTAGTTCAGTTCTAGTTCAGTTCTAGTTCAGTTCTAGTTCAGTTCTAGTTCAGTTCTAGTTCAGTTCTAGTTCAGTTCTAGTTCAGTTCTAGTTCAGTTCTAGTTCAGTTCTAGTTCAGTTCTAGTTCAGTTCTAGTTCAGTTCTAGTTCAGTTCTAGTTCAGTTCTAGTTCAGTTCTAGTTCAGTTCTAGTTCAGTTCTAGTTCAGTTCTAGTTCAGTTCTAGTTCAGTTCTAGTTCAGTTCTAGTTCAGTTCTAGTTCAGTTCTAGTTCAGTTCTAGTTCAGTTCTAGTTCAGTTCTAGTTCAGTTCTAGTTCAGTTCTAGTTCAGTTCTAGTTCAGTTCTAGTTCAGTTTAGTTCAGTTCTAGTTCAGTTCTAGTTCAGTTCTAGTTCAGTTCTAGTTCAGTTCTCAGTTCTAGTTCAGTTCTAGTTCAGTTCTAGTTCAGTTCTAGTTCAGTTCTAGTTCAGTTCTAGTTCAGTTCTAGTTCAGTTCTAGTTCAGTTCTAGTTCAGTTCTAGTTCAGTTCTAGTTCAGTTCTAGTTCAGTTCTAGTTCAGTTCTAGTTCAGTTCTAGTTCAGTTCTAGTTCAGTTCTAGTTCAGTTCTAGTTCAGTTCTAGTTCAGTTCTAGTTCAGTTCTAGTTCAGTTCTAGTTCAGTTCTAGTTCAGTTCTAGTTCAGTTCTAGTTCAGTTCTAGTTCAGTTCTAGTTCAGTTCTAGTTCAGTTCTAGTTCAGTTCTAGTTCAGTTCTAGTTCAGTTCTAGTTCAGTTCTAGTTCAGTTCTAGTTCAGTTCTAGTTCAGTTCTAGTTCAGTTCTAGTTCAGTTCTAGTTCAGTTCTAGTTCAGTTCTAGTTCAGTTCTAGTTCAGTTCTAGTTCAGTTCTAGTTCAGTTCTAGTTCAGTTCTAGTTCAGTTCTAGTTCAGTTCTAGTTCAGTTCTAGTTCAGTTCTAGTTCAGTTCTAGTTCAGTTCTAGTTCAGTTCTAGTTCAGTTCTAGTTCAGTTCTAGTTCAGTTCTAGTTCAGTTCTAGTTCAGTTCTAGTTCAGTTCTAGTTCAGTTCTAGTTCAGTTCTAGTTCAGTTCTAGTTCAGTTCTAGTTCAGTTCTAGTTCAGTTCTAGTTCAGTTCTAGTTCAGTTCTAGTTCAGTTCTAGTTCAGTTCTAGTTCAGTTCTAGTTCAGTTCTAGTTCAGTTCTAGTTCGTCAAATTGTTTAAATTGATTCTCTTAAATGGAACGAATTTTGTTGTCTGTATGGAATTTTGTATGAAAATAATAAATTATTCTTCGACCGAAATTCATCACTCCCTTTCAAATTGCTCTACGTCAAGGTACTTTTTCACCAATAAAAGAAATCGTAATGTTGAATATTTATCAGATGTATTTTTATATTAATCAAAAAGAATGAGGTCAAAATATAAATAGGTACAATTTTTACCCCTTTAAAAGTCAAAATGTTCAAAAAGTACCAAAATTTATTTTTATGATTTACAAAATCTAAGGTGCTAAAAATAGATCAAAATGTCATTTTGTTCCCCTATAATAAATTCAAGTTTACTCATTAACGCTGCTCTTTTTATATAGAAGATTAAGGACATTTGTAAAAATTTAGTTTAAGTAAATAAATTCCAGAAGAGAATAGAAGAAAATGATTTTCTTCTTTTAAATTATGTTAAAAATATTCTTCATTCAACTAATAAGAAATACAAAACACGTTTTTGCATTTTTTTTTCCATTTTCAACAACACATTCCTTCATACATAGTATGCATCCGAAACATGTTTATGTATGTATCTGTGTCTATATTTCGAAACAACTTCAGTTTGGAGAAAGAAGCAACGTTTGAGAAAAAAAAATATAAAAATCTATAAACAGGCAATATGAGGAAGAATCCAGATTGTGCCAATCTATTTGCTTAACTGCATTGTTGTGCAGATTATTTTATATATATGTATGTATATTTTTTTATTTATTTACTCCATTTTACTTTATTTATATCCAGAAGATGTATTTTGTTATATTCACCCTGCAAATGACATTGGAAAAAATCCTTATGCTGACTTGTGACTTTAGGCTGGCAAGAAGAGGTTGATGTTTTTTCCTATTTTATTCTAGGCTTATTTTTTATATTTCTTTTTAGCTGTCCTTTTTCTATTTTACTTAAAAAAAATAATCAAATGTTTTATGTTGAACACGATTCTATTAACAGGAGGAAAAACATGTAGAGAGCGACATTTGATATGTAAGCTGCTGCGTTGACAACAAAATGAGGAGAGAAAGCTTCTTTTGCTTATAAGCTAACATTATATGTATTTCTTTTAAAATAATGTATTCCTATAGAAATGTATTCTTTTTACTCTACTACCAACCTGCTATTTCCTTCTATAAGTAAAAAATATTTGAAAAAACAACTATTTTTATTTTGATGACAGTCACGTTTATCAAATACCAAGGGGAAACTTGTACTGGAAAAAATGCAAAAGAAAACTGTTAACTTTGCAGTCAACGCTTCAATTGCATTTTTTACTTTTTAAATTATAAACTAAGTATAAATATAGAATGCCGTTAAAAGGGAACAAATCACGAATTGGCAAATCTCGAGGGATTTCAAGCATTTTATTTTTGTGAAAATTTAAATAACATTCATGTTACAGATTCAACTACTTCTTCGAACCAGCTTTACCAAATTGAACTGAACTAGAACTGAATTAGTATCAAAAAATTAAAGTGGATCATTTAACAGGTTTTGTAATAATAGAATTAAAACTAACTGAACTAGAACTGAACTAGAACTGAACTAGAACTGAACTAGAACTGAACTAGAACTGAACTAGAACTGAACTAGAACTGAACTAGAACTGAACTAGATCTGAACTAGAACTGAACTAGAACTGAACTAGAACTGAACTAGAACTGAACTAGAAGAACTGAAACTGAACTAGAACTGAACTAGAACTGAACTAGAACTGAACTAGAACTGAACTAGAACTGAACTAGAACTGAACTAGAACTGAACTAGAACTGAACTAGAACTGAACTAGAACTGAACTGAAACTGAATTAGAACTGAATTAGAACTGAACTAGAACTGAACTAGAACTGAACTAGAACTGAACTAGAACTGAACTAGAACTGAACTAGAACTGAACTAGAACTGAACTAGAAACTGAACTAGAACTGAACTAGAACTGAACTAGAACTGAACTAGAACTGAACTAGAACTGAACTAGAACTGAACTAGAACTGAACTAGAACTGAACTAGAACTGAACTAGAACTGAACTAGAACTGAACTAGAACTGAACTAGAACTGAACTAGAACTGAACTAGAACTGAACTAGAACTAAACTAGAACTGAACTTGAACTGAACCAGAACTGAACTAGAACTGAACTAGAACCTAACTAGAACTGAACTAGAACTGAATTAGAACTGAACTAGAACTGAACTAGAACTGAACTAGAACTGAACTAGAATGAACTAGAACTGAACTAGAACTGAACTAGAACTGAACTAGAACTGAACTAGAACTGAACTAGAACTGAACTAGAACTGAACTAGAACTGAACTAGAACTGAAACTAGAACTGAACTAGAACTGAAACTAGAACGAATATAACACTTTAAATATAAAATATATATTTATTATAATTTTAATTTTATTATAAATTAATTTCGATTAGAGCTGCGAATTATTATTATCTCGTTTTTTATAGAAAGAGTTTAGGTTTTGTTCGTATAAAGATTTTTTAATGTTTTAGAATTTCAACTTGTTTAAAATTCTAAGTTTCTTTAAAAAAATTTTAATTACTAATCAAATTAAACTTAATGTCATATGTTTTACTCCTTTTAATATAACTTATAAAAGCTTTTTTTCATTACAAAAATTTTTGATAATTGACTTAATTTTATTTAATATTTAAAATGTTTATTTTATTGTTAAAACAGTTTCTAATATTGTAAAACAACTACCACTCTTTTTTTTTTTTTTTTTCTTAAAAATAAAATATTTAATTTTCCCTGTTTTATTGTCTGAATTTTCATATTAACTTCAGTAATAGACACACATCCCACATTCATTCTTTCAACATTCTAAACTCAAGCAGTAAGGACTTGTACTACGCTAAGACTGACTATGATGGAGGAGTAAAATGTGTTGTCGTTTGTTTCGTACAACCGAAATCCACTAAAGACAATTTCAGTCGGTTTGCATTTAATTGCTAAAGTTTTTTAATTAAATTATTTTTTTTTTCTATATATATAGACAATATTTTTTTCTCTTTTAGCTGTTGCTGTTATTGTTGTAGTAGGTTTTGTGCGTGTGTGTATTTATGTGTGATTTTTTCATTATTCATTTCTATGTATTTGTGTGGTATTTTGTTGGCCAAACTTCGGGAACCATAAAAGAGAGACGACAGATATAAAACTGCCATATTATTTAGGAATATTGTCTTGTAAGAGACGATACACAAAACAAAAAACCAAAAAATATACGCATACATACATATATACACATTATATCTTTTTTAAATGTATTTCTTAAATTGTTCCTTTTTTCATAAGCACAAAAAACCAGCCACAGATATAGTCACTTATACTAGTGGTTACTTAGCAGGAATACAAAAAATTTATTTAAACCATTAAATTGTTCAATTAGTTTATTTTATTAAAATAATTATAAATGTTCTTTACAAATTATATTTAAGATGAACTAATTGTTGATAACTGTTTGCTATGAATTTCTTTAATAAGAGTTTATTCTCTTTTTACTGAAGTTTTGTGGTGTAAGAAGCAATAAACATGTATGTATGGCAGGGTATTATAAAAAAAAGGAGAAATTTAAAAGTAAACTCTAAAGAACTGTTTAACCATAACCATGACCTTAACACATTGAAATGAACTGAACTAGAACTGAACTAGAACTGAACTAGAACTGAACTAAAACCGAACTAGAACTGAATTAGAACTGAACTAGAACTGAACTAGAACTGAACTAGAACTGAACTAAAACCGAACTAGAACTGAATTATAACTGAACTGAACTGAACTAGAACTGAACTAGAACTGAACTAGAACTGAACGAACTAGAACTGAACTAGAACTGAACTAGAACTGAACTAGAACTGAACTAGAACTGAACTAGAACTGAACTAGAACTGAACTAGAACTGAACTAGAACTGAACTAGAAACTGAACTAGAACTGAACTAGAACTGAACTAGAACTAAACTAGAACTGAACTAGAACTGAACTAGAACTGAACTAGAACTGAACTAGAACTGAACTAGAACTGAACTAGAACTGAACTAGAACTGAACTAGAACTGAACTAGAACTGAACTAGAACTGAACTAGAACTGAACTAGATCTGAACTAGAACTGAACTAGAACTGAACTAGAACTGAACTAGAACTGAACTAGAACTGAACTAGAACTGAACTAGAACTGAACTAGAACTGAACTAGAACTGAACTAGAACTGAACTAGAACTGAACTAGAACTGAACTAGAACTGAACTAAACTGAACTGAACTGAACTAGAACTGAACTAGAACTAAACTAGAACTGAACTAGAACTGAACTAGAACTGAACTGGAACTAAACTAGAACTGAACTAGAACTGAACTAGAACTGAACTAGAACTGAACTAGAACTGAACTAGAACTGAACTAGAACTGAACTAGAACTGAACTAGAACTGAACTAGAACTGAACTAGAACTGAACTAGAACTGAACTAGAACTGAACTAGAACTGAACTAGAACTGAACTAGAACTGAACTAGAACTGAACTAGAACTGAACTAGAACTGAACTAGAACTGAACTAGAACTGAACTAGAACTGAACTAGAACTGAACTAGAACTGAACTAGAACTGAACTAGAACTGAACTAGAACTGAACTAGAACTGAACTAGAACTGAACTAGAACTAAACTAGAACTAACTAGAACTGAACTAGAACTGAACTAGAACTGACTAGAATGAACTAGAACTGAACTAGAACTGAACTAGAACTGAACTAGAAACTGAACTAGAACTGAACTAGAACTGAACTAGAACTGAACTAGAACTGAACTAGAACTGAACTAGAACTGAACTAGAACTGAACTAGAACTGAACTAGAACTGAACTAGAACTGAACTAGAACTGAACTAGAACTGAACTAGAACTGAACTAGAACTGAACTAGAACTGAATAGAACTGAAATAGAACTGAACTAGAAAGAACTGAACTGAAACTAGAACTGAACTAGAACTGAACTAGAACTGAACTAGAACTGAACTAGAACTGAACTAAACTGAACTGAAACTGAACTAGAACTGAACTAGAACTGAACTAGAACTGAACTAGAACTGAACTAGAACTGAACTAGAACGAACTACTAGAACTGAACTAGAACTGAACTAGAACTGAACTAGAACTGAACTAGAACTGAACTAGAACTGAACTAGAACTGAACTAGAACTGAACTAGAACTGAACTAGAACTGAACTAGAACTGAACTAGAACTGAACTAGAACTGAACTAGAACTGAACTAGAACTGAACTAGAACTGAACTAGAACTGAACTAGAACTGAACTAGAACTGAACTAGAACTGAACTAGAACTGAACTAGAACTGAACTAGAACTGAACTAGAACTGAACTAGAACTGAACTAGAACTGAACTAGAACTGAACTAGAACTGAACTAGAACTGAACTAGAACTGAACTAGAACTGAACTAGAACTGAACTAGAACTGAACTAGAACTGAACTAGAACTGAACTAGAACTGAACTAGAACTGAACTAGAACTGAACTAGAACTGAACTAGAACTGAACTAGAACTGAACTAGACACTGAACTCTAGAACTGAACTAGAAACTGAACTAGAACTGAACTAGAACTGAACTAGAACTGAACTAGAACTGAACTAGAACTGAACTAGAACTGAACTAGAACGAACTAGAACTGAACTAGAACTGAACTAGAAACTGAACTAGAACTGAACTAGAACTGATCTAGGACTGAACTAAAACTGGAACTAGAACTGAACTAGAATTGAACTAGAGCTGAACTAGAACTGAACTAGAACATAACTAGATTGTATTGCAATATAATCTATGTTTAAATTTAAAAAATTGTATAAATTGTTAAATAGTCTGAAAGGAATATTCCATAGACTAAAAAAAAAATAAAGACATTACTAAATTTTCATGGAAATTTTTTAGAATAATTTAAAACTTTATTACCACCACTATCTTCAGTGAAATTTCACGCCTTTAATAAAGTCATTTTCAATTTCTTGCAATATCGACAAATTGAAAAATTAAAAAAAGAGAGAAGGTAAAAACGGCCAAATCTAATATTCACCACACCTTTAAGCGTTTAACTAAAAGTAGAAGGAAAAGAGCTACCACCAACCACTACCCAAAAGCACCCAGAAAAGGAAAACAGGAAAACAACAGCAGACAATTTGAAAAAAGTAAAAATTGCTCAAAATTGTTTACCATTTTTTTTGTTTTTGTGTTTTTTTTTTGCCAGGGCCTTAAACGTTTTGCCAAGTTATCAGTATCAGTGTGTGGTATGCAAAACTTATCAAAATGGAAAATCGATTAAAAATTTACAAAATGACTGCTAACAGTTTTAGTTTATAACCAAACCCAACATACATTGTATAAAATATGTACACAAAAAAAAAAAAAATGAAAGACAAGTAGTGGAAAATATTAAACAGATAAAAGGATAGACTAAAAGATATTAAGTGGGTGTGTTCCGCCAGATGTACAAAGATACAATAATTGATATATACAAAAAACCTAGTATGAGAAAAAAATTGCAATGCGGAAAAAATTTTACTCAATGCAGCACTTTGAGTTTTACATGCCTCTGTACTGTATATATGTCTGTCTGTAAGTCTTGCTTTGTTTTTGTATTTTAAATCAACCAAGCATAAATATAGTCGGAATGATACTGAAATAGTATATATACATATATGTATAAACATTAGAGAGACCCTTATAATAAGTTTTAAAGTTATAAAACGAATTTAGTACTTAGTTCTCAATTAACATTTAAGAGATACATATTTAATTTTGAAATGAATTTAACTTAAATTTTATTTTAGAATTTATTTTATACAGTGCTACCCTATTATACACATAATTGTATTTTACAATTCCCTCATAAAGAGCAAGAAAATTGTGAAAAGTTAAATCTGGGCTTTTACAGAAATTAAAAGTCTCTTGGGCGTTAAATATGCTACAAATATTTTATTGTTTATATTTTGTTTATATTTCTTTTTTTTTTTTTTCAAAACATTAATTTGTCGCAGAATTTTTGTTTTATAAAAAGTGAATTGTGAAATTATTTGTTAACGCATAAATCTTATAAGAATGGTTATAAAAATCAAAGGGGGGAAAGAACAGGAAAAAAGAGGACAACACACGAGGCGGACGGGGGAGGAGGACAAACAGTACAGATTGCAGCAGACGGCAGGAACAAGGCAGGGGAACAGGGGGCACAAGAACGAGGGAGGGAAAGACAGACGAAGGGGGAAAAAACGAACGAACGAACGAACGAACGAACGAACGAACTAACGAACGAACGAACGAACGAACGAACGAACGAACGAACGAAAGAACGAACGAACGAACGAACGAACGAACGAACGAACGAAAACGAAACGAACGAACGAACGAACGAACGAACGAACGAACGAACGAACGAACGAACGAACGAAACGAACGAACGAACGAAGAACGAACGAACGAACGAACGAACGAAAAACGAACGAACGAACGAACGAACGAACGAACGAAAACGAACGAAACGAACGAACGAACGAACGAACGAAGAACGAACGAACGAAAACGAACGAACGAACGAACGAACGAACGAACGAACGAACGAACGAACGAACGAACGAACGAACGAACGAACGAACGAACGAACGAACGAACGAACGAACGAACGAACGAAGAACGAAGAACGAACGAAACGAACGAACGAACGAACGAACGAACGAACGAACGAACGAACGAACGAACGAAACGAACGAACGAACGAACGAACGAACGAACGAACGAACGAACGAACGACGAACGAACGAAACGAACGAACGAACGAAAACGAACGAACGAACGAACGAACGAACGAACGAACGAACGAAACGAACGAACGAAGAACGAACGAAACGAACGAACGAACGAACGAACGAACAACGAACGAACGAACGAACGAACGAACGAACGAACGAACGAACGAACGAACGAACGAACGAACGAACGAACGAAGAACGAACGAACGAACGAACGAACGAAGAACGAACGAACGAACGAACGAACGAACGAACGAACGAACGAACGAACGAACGAACGAACGAACGAAAACGAACGAACGAACGAACGAACGGAACGAACGAACGAACGAACGAACGAACGAACGAACGAAGAATACGAACGAACGAACGAACGAAGAACGAACGAACGAAGAACGAACGAACGAAACGAACGAACGAACGAACGAAGAACGAACGAAGAACAACTAACGAACGAAAGAACGAACGACGAACGAACGAACGAACGAACGAACGAACGAACGAACGAACGAACAACGAAACGAACGAACGAACGAACGAACGAACGAACGAACGAACGAACGAACGAACGAAATACGAACGAAGAACGAACGACGAACGACGAACGAACGAACGAACGAACGAACGAACGAACGAAACCGAACTAACGTAACGAACGACGAACGAACCGAACGAACGAACGAACGAACGAACGAACGAACGAAGAACGAACGAACGACGAACGAAGAACGAACGAACGAACGAACGCAACGAACGAACTAACGAACGTAACGAACGAACGAACGAACGAACGAACGAACGAACGACGAACGAACGAACGAACTAACGAAACGAACGAACGAACGAACGAACGAACGAACGAACGAACGAAAGAACGAACGAAAACGAACGAACGAACACGAACGAACGAACGAACTAAACGAACGAACGAACGAACGAACGAACGAACAAACGAACTAAACACTAACTAACGAACGAACTAAACGAACGAACTAACGAACGAACTAACGAACTAACAACTAACTAACGAACTAACTAACTAACTAACTAAAACTAACTAAATAACTAACTAACTAACTAACTAACTAACGAACTACGAACTAAAACTAACTAACTAACTAACTAACTAACTACTAACTAACTAACTAACTAACTAACTAACTAACTAACTACTAACTAACAACTAACAACTAACTAACTAACTAACTAACTAACTACTGACTTACTTACTTACTGTCTACCCTCGCATGCTGTATCTCGAACGATTTACATTGACTAATTTTTCTACTTACTTGTAAGCGATTGTGGTAAGTACTTGCATGACATCGTCCTGTTAAAATAATGAGTTAACCCAGTAACGCTCAAGAAGAAACTAGCAATGAAAAATAGTTTTTCGAGACAAAATCTGTCCCCACAACTCTTTCTTTGACGAATGTGGGACACCGGTGTCCCAAGAATTTTTTTTAATTTTTCTCTATGTAGAGCATAACTTTGAGTTCACAGCTAGAGTTAATCGCTATTTCCATAGAAAAATAAGTTCCTTTTAGATTTTGAAGGCACTACATGCAAAAAAGGATAATATTCTGCGATATCCTTCGAAAACACTTTTTCCATTTTTTATCAAAAATGATCTAGGTTAGACATTTGCCAAAAGTAAACATCATTTGAAGTGTCCTCGTATATGGCAGAGTGCAGAAATGGGTTAAAATGCTATTAAAAATTTCTTTAGCAATTTCATTGCAAGAATACCTAATTCATTTGACAGAAAACTTAGGAAGATCCTAAGTTAATAATATTTTAAAGTCGACTCTTTCCAAAACTTCCCAATGTGTAGTTCAAAAACAACCCTAAATTTTATTTCATGATTATGTTCACTAAAAAATCAGTACTTCTATTAGTTTAAACAAGTTGATTTTGTTGCCAAATGAAAATTAAAAGCACTTTGGCAACTGTCTATGACAAACAGAATCCATCTTGAAATTATTTGTCATTTTGTTTCAACCAACTCTACTCCTCCATCATTTTCATTTTTTTTATAAACAAACATAAAAAGGCAACTTTTATCCAAAAGCCATTAAAAGTCACTTTTGTAAACTTAAAACTAGACAAACTTTAAACTCACCTGAAAATCTATAAACTGCAAAGCGCTGCCTCTTAGTTTTCAGCTGCAGCCTCATCTTCATCTTGTTGCAATTGAATGTAATCAACAAGACAAGTTGGAGAGTTAGAGTAGTAACATTAGTGAGTGAGTGAATGAATATTGGTGTGAGGGTGATGATGTTGTCGTGCAACAAGAGAGGCGTTGTTGCATTTGTATGTATAAGAGTGTTTTCGCATCAACTATAGTGATGGTGTGTGTATTATTATTCCATTAAAGAAATGATGCAGCTACACAATAATTTTGTCATAGTTTATTTCCAGTGTGCCGCGTTTCTTTTGAATAACTAAGTAAAAGTTGCCATCTTGGTTCATTCTTCTTTTTCTTTAAAATTCAACATCATCAACAAGAAAAACTTGTAGACGAAGAATGGTTTCTATTAAATTACATTTACCATAAATGAGTTTTATTCCTTGCCAGTTCCTTAAATAAGATTGTAAGTTTGTACCTTACTCAGTAGCAACAGCAGCAGCAACAGTTCCAGTGGTTGTTGTTGTTATTGTTCAACAACAACAACAATTTACTTGGCCTTAAGTTAATGTTTTGTGTTGTTAGTAACCGTTGCTGTTGCAGCATTAGTAACAAGAGTCATTGTGGCAACAATAGGGTTAATATTGTTGTATAAAGTAATTTTGTATAAACAGCTGCATCAACGTCAATGTGCGGGAAGTTGTTGGTGGCAACATCAACAACAACATCTAAAACTGTAAGAAAAAAGAGAAAAGTAAACAAAAATAAGTATTTTTTTGTTGTAGTTGCTGTTAGAAAAAGTCCTTAAGAAAATTAAATATTGTTCGTAAACTAATTAGAAACGCTTTTTTTTTTTTTTTTTGTTATTCCTACGCATACATCTTCTGTTACATTTGAATAACTTGCAATAGTATTTTGTGTCTCTTTGCAACTTATTCTTCTTTTAGTTGCTTTTGAGGCATGAGTAATTCGGTATTTTGTTTTTCGTCTTAAGTGTAAATAACAATTAAGTGATTTTTTACATTAAAAATTTAGCAAACATTTTTTTTTTTCTAATTTTTCTTTTTTCGGTTGTTATTCTAATTTCATTTTGTTTTTAATTAAATGATAATAAAGTGACAAATGGGATAAAGTTTTTTATAGTTAAATAAATATTTGTCAGTAGTTTTGTTATTACAAAAGGGATTTTTTTAAGTAATAAATAAACATTAAATTAATTCTTCCAGTATGTGTAATTCTCTATAGAAAACTGGTTATAGTATATGTTTCCTAGAGAAGTAATAGTTTTTCTTTATGTTGCCAGATATGATAGCTATATAGGGGATTTATTTAAAGATAAATGTTATATAGAAAACTTGATGTTAGATCAATTTTCTATAGAAAATTTGCTGGTAGATCAGTTTCCTATAGAAAATTTGCTGGTAGATCAGTTTTCTATAAGAAACTTTAAGATAGATCACTTTTCTATAAAAAACTTTTTGTTAGTTCAGTTTTCTATAGAAGACTTTTTGGTAGATCAGTTCTCAACTTTTTGCTAGATCAGTTTTCTATAAAAAAAACTTTCAAATAGATCAATTTTTTAAGTAAGTAGATGATTTTTCTATGAAAAACTTGCTGGTACTTAGATAAGTTTTCTATAGATCACCTTTCAGTTATCTATAGAAAACCTATTGGTTGATCACTTTTCTATAGAAGACTTTTTGGTAGATCACTTTTTTAGACAACTTTTTGATCAGTATCCTATATAAAACTTTCAAGTGGATCAGTTTTTTTAAAGTAAGTAGATGAGTTTTTTGTAAAAAAAAAGTTGCTGGTAGATCGGGTTGTCTGTTCTTGCGTTTCCTATATAACACTTAATGGTACATAGATCAGTTTGTTTGATAGTAAGATTAGTTAAGATTAGTTTTCTATAAAAAAAACTTCCTGGTACTTAGATGAGTCTTTATGTAGATCAGTTTTGTATAGAAAAATTGCTCGTAAATAAAATAGTTGTATGATCAGTTTTCCACAAAATAATTTGTTGCTAATTTTCTATGGAAAACTTGTTTGAAAATCAATTTCCTATAAAAAATTTACTAGTAGATCAGTTTTCCATAGAAGCTTATATCAAGATCAGTTTTGTTTTTATAGAAAACATGTTGCTAGATTGGTTTTCTATCAACAGACTTGTTGCTAGATAACTTTTCTATAGAAAACGTATTGCTAGATCGGTTTCTTATTAAAACTTGTTGGTAGATCAGTTTTCTAAAAGTTCATGCGAGATGAGTTTGGATATAACATGTTGCTAGATCGATTTTCTTTAAGAAACTTGCTGATATATCAGCATTTGTTGCTTAAACAGTTTCCTATAGAGAACTTGTTGCTAAATCAGTTTTTGTTGAAATCTTGTTGAGAGATCAGTTTTCTATGGACATCCTACTGGTAGATCAGCTTCCTATAGAGAAGTTAGTTGTTAGCTCAGTTTTCTAAAACTTTTTGCTAAATCAGTTTGGATATAAAGCTTTCTGCTAGAGAACATCTTGCAAGATCGGTTTTCGATTGAAAACTTGCTGGTGGTGCAGTTTTCTGCATAAAATTCGCTGATAGATCGGTTTTCTATCAATAAACATATTGCTAGATATCTCTTCTATAGAAAACTTATAGCTAGATCAGTTTTTAATAGACAACTTGTTGGTAGATCAGTTTTCTAAAAGTTCTTGCTAAACAAGTTTGGAATAAAACTTTCTGCTACTTTTCGAACTTTCCGATTGAAAACTTGCTGGTGGAGCAGTTTTCTGCATAACATTCGCTGATATATCGGTTTTCTTAATCAACAAACTTGTTGCTATATAACTTTTCTATAGAAAACTTGTTGGTAAATCAGTTTTCTATAAAAAACTTGTTGGTAGATCGGTTTTCTACAGAAAACTTATTGGTAGATCAGTTTTTTGTATAACATTCGCTGATAGATCAGTTTTCTATAAAAATGCTTGTTGCTAGATATGTTTTCTATAGAAAACTTTTTGGTAGATCAGTTTTTTATAGAAAACTTGTTGGTAGATCAGTTTTCTACAGAAAACTTGTTGTTAGATCTGTTTTCTATAGAAAACTTGTTGTTAGATCAGTTTTCTACAGAAAACTTGTTGGTTGATCAGTATTCTAAAGAAAACTTGTTATTAGATCAGTTTTCTAGAGAAAACTTGTTGTTGGATAACTTCTCTATAAAAAACTTATTGCTAGATCAGTATTCTATACAAAACTTGTTAGTAGATCAGTTTTCTATATAAAACTTATTGCTAGATCAGTTTTTTATAGAAAACATTTTGTTAGATCAGTTTTTTATAGAAAACTTGTTGGTCAGTTTTTTGTTGATCAGTTTTCTATAGAAGACTTTCTGCTAGAGATAGGGAATATGTTGCAAGATCGGGTTTCGATTGAAAACTTGCAGGTGGAGCACTTTTCTATAGAAAAATTTTTGGTAGATCAGTTTTCTATAGAAGATTTTCTGCTAGAGATAGGGAATATGTTGCAAGATCGGGTTTCGATTGAAAACTTGCTGGTGGAGCAGTTTTCTATAGAAAACTTGTTGGTAGATCAGTTTTCTATAGAAAACTTTTTGTAAGATCAGTTTTCTATAGAAGACTTTCTGCTAGAGATAGAGAACATGTTTAAAGATCGGTTTTCGATTTAAAACTTGAAGATGAAGCAGTTTTGTATAGAATACTTGTTGGTAGAACAGTTTTCTATAGAAAACTTGTTGGTAGATCAGTTTTTTATAGAAAACTTGTTGGTAGATCAGTTTTCAGCTGGACTAGTCTCACACACACAAAAACCTGTTGCTAGACTAATTTTCTACAGAAAACATTTAGCTTTTAAACACTTAAAATCTCTTGAAAGTCTTCTTTTTTAAGCTTATTACCAAAAATTTCAACACTAAATTAAACACAAAATTTAAGAACATTTTATTTATTCATGCATATCAATCAATAATAATTCTTAACATTAAAAACCCAAAAATTTTATTTAGTTTACGGTAACATTATCAATATTGACATAAAAGATTTTAGATTTTATTTTTCACTATTGCCAAAAAAAAACCTGCATTCATAAATTTTTCCGTATTATTAAAGCTAAACAATAAAAAAAATAAAAGTTAATATTCAAAATATACAATTTATTATCGAAAACTGTATTTCCAAAAAATAAAGTGAAAGAAAAAGGTACAAAACAGAAAAAAAACTCTGCATAAATAAGGTAAATAAAAAAAATATTCACAAAATTTATGCAAATATTTTTGTTTACTTTTCAGTCATTTTAAATCCATATTTTATGAAATAAATTATATTGGTTTATAAATATATTTAAAATAAATACATAAAAGATATTAAAAAACAACAACAAACAACAACATCATACATATACATAAATCCCCTTGAAAAAAGGGAATCTAGTCAAAAAATCTGCATAAAGAATGGCATAGAAATAAAGGTATTGTTGACATACTTGTCTCTGCTGCTGTTGCTGACGTGTAAGGTAAGCAACAAAAATAGCAATAACAACAACCGCAAGGTATATAAAAATCCTTGTACTAAAACGAAGGTGTCTGGCATTTGAGCAAAAAAAAGAACGAAAAATATACATAAACAAAAAAAGGAAAAAAGGCAACAAAATGTTGTTAGTGTGTTTGACTGTTTTAGACTCATAGATAAAATATCTAACGAAACCAAAATTTAAACTAAATATTTGCCATACAATAACAGCAACAAGCCACAAACCAACAAACAAAATTTCTAACCAAATTTTGATTTGAATATTAAATAGATCTTAACAGCAGCTCTAGTGATTTGTATGAAAGGTAGAAAATATGATAGATGTTTAGGAAAAGAAATAAATCAATGCTTAATAACATAGAAACAGAATTGTGAGCAAATTGATATTAAATTTAGAAATTTAAATAAATTTGAAAAAAAAAATAATTTTTTGTTATAATAAAAGGAAAAATTTTTAATTTCTCCTCAAAATTAGTGAAATTTTAGGGAATGTTTGATTAAACTACAACAAACTGCATGATTTGATTATACTTATTATTTCAATTGTTCATTGGGTTATAATTTATACTGTCAAATCTGTTGATTTAACAAGGCATTAGGATCACACTTCACTTAATTAAACAATGACATTTACTTTTTTTCAACTTATTAATTTCAAAATGATTTGTCTCTGTCTAAATTATATTTGTTGACAAAATTTCTAAATTTTTTATACAAATTTGAGGGAACAAAAATTATCATAATCTGAACAAACAGAGTAGATGAAAATAACTTAATGTCAAATTATTTACATAATTTATGCACATTTCTGTAACATTAAACTTTATTCGGGATTCTTTAACTAAATTTAAATTATTTAAAATTTTCTTTGGTTTATGTTGCAGCAACAAAGTTTCAAGATATTTTGGCAACATGTTTCTCAAAAAATTGTTTTAACAAGTAGAAAACCTGCTTAGCAATATGTTTACCATGCAACGAGTTCTGCCCGAAGTTTTCTATAGAGGCAACAAATTCAGCTAAAAGTTATCTATAGAAAACTCTTTTAGCAACAAGTTCAGTCAAAAGTGTTTCATATAAAATTGTTTTAGCAACATGTATAACAACAAGTTTTTTACTGGCAACTTGTATAGCAATAAGTTTTCAATAGAAAACTGGGTTTTGCAACATGTTTTCTATAGAAATCTTTCTCTAGTAACAAACTTCCTATAGACAACTAGATGTTTTATAGAGAACTGGATTAGCAACAAGTTTATCAAAGTTAACCACTTTAGAAACATGTTTAATATTCGAAACAGGTTTAGCAACATGTTTTGTTTATTGAAATATGGTTTAGCACAAAAACCTGTTTAGAAACAAGTTATCGGTAGAAAACTATTTTAGTATTTACCTTTCTAGAGAAAACCGTTTTTCAGCAAACTTTTTTATATGTTTAACCTGGTTTTGCAACATGTTGCTATGGAAGACTTTTCAACAACAAGTTTCTAATATAAAACTAGTCTAGCAGCAAATAAGTGTCAGAAAAGTAGTCTGGCAACATGTTTTAGCAACATTAGTGAAAATTGTATTAAGTGATTTTCAGAAGTAAACCTTATATGGGAGCTAAGACAACTTATGGACCCATATGGAAAAATTTCCGTATTTCGTAGAGTGATTCATATAAAGACAAAACATATTTGTGTCGAATTTTATCAAGATAACTTTATTTGACAATGAAATATGTGCGTTTAAGTGATTTTCGAAAGAGGGCCTTATATGGGAGCTACGTCCAATAATAGACCGATCCGGGAAAAAAGTCGTAGAATGATTTATATGTACACAAAACATATTCAAGTCCAAGTTTATCCCTATAACTTTTGAATTCAATGAAATATATGCGTTTAAGTGATTTTCGGAAATGGATCTTTTATGGGAGCTATGACCAATTGTGGACCAAATGAGATCTACATTAATAGTATGATTTCTGTTCATATTATATTTGCATGCATTTGTTGATACCGATAGATTTGAGGGAGTTATTATCGATAAACTAATTTCCGGAAATATATACCTTTGTATGGGGGCTATGGGAAATATTGGATCAATTGTAAAGATATAAAACATAATTGATCACTTCCCTGATAACGTGTGACAAAATTCATCGAAATATCTTTGGTAGTTTCTGAGAAAACTTCTTAGGAATTTGGAAAAAAACTTAATTTTTTTTTTCGAGGTAGTAAAATTTTTACTCATAACTTTTTACGATGTGAACCGATTTTGCTGATTTTCAATACCAAACTGCTTAGGATTACAATAATTATTTTGGGTGAATTTGGTTAATTTCTATTGCTTAGTTTTAACGTGAGCGTGTTTTACACAGACAGACAGACGGACATAGTTAAATCGACTCAGAATTTCATACGGACCAAGAATATATATACTTTGTTGGGTCTTGGATGAGTATTTCTTGGTGTTACAAATGGTACGACAAACTTATATATACCCTCTATCACCACTGATGTTGGTGGAGGGTAAAAAAATTGTTTTAGCAACAAGTTTATTTATAGAATAATGTTTTGACAACAAGTTACTATATAAAAGCGGTCTAGCAACAACTTTTCTATAGTCATCTGGTTTAGCAACAGTATTGTCTATAAGGAATCTGCTTATTAGTAAATTTCTATGGTAAATTTTCTAGTTTAGCAAAAACTTTGCATGTTGCAAGAAAAAAAATATGTGTTGCTATTTTTCTATAGAACAGTTGTTGCTAAACTATTTTTCTATAGAAATATTGTTGCTTAATTATTTTTCTATAGAAAAGTTGTTGCAGAAATATTTTTCTATAGAAGATTTGTTGCTAAACTTGTTTTCTATAGAAAAGTTGTTGCTAAACTTGTTTTCTATAGAAAATTTGTTGCTAAACTTGTTTTCTATAGATAAGTTGTTGCTAAACTTGTTTTCGATAGAAAAGTTGTCGCTAAACTTGTTTTTTTGTATAGAAAAGTTGTTGCTAAACTTGTTTTCTATAGAAAAGTTGTTGCTAAGCTTGCTTTTTATAAAAAAGTTGTTGCTAAACCTTTTTTTTATAAAAAAGTTGTTGCTAAACTTGTTTTCTCCAGAAAGGTTGTTTCTAAACTTGTTTTCTATACAACAATTGTTGCCAAACTAGGTTTCTATATAAAAGTTGTTGCTAAACTATAGAAAACTAGTTTCACAACAACTTTTCTATAGAAAAATAGTTTAGCAACACATATTTTCTTTCTTGCAACACGTTTTGTTTAGAAAGTCATTGTAAGAAAATGTTTCCTTTAGAAATTTTAGTTCAGCAACAAATTTTCAACAGAAATTTTATATTATTTTTTTGGAAACTTTTATCTGTAAAATATTTACATTTTACATTTCTCTACCCCCTTCACTTTACTCTCGCCTCACTGTCCTGTTATTGGCATTTGAAATCCCCATGGATTATATGTATACTAAAGATTAAACAAATAAATATACATGAGATTTTTGTAAATAATTTTTTGCCTTTTTTTTTTTTGTCTCACAACTATTGTCATTTACAGAAAAAATATGTATATAAATTTTTTCACACAAGTCACTTTGTATTATTCACACTTGAATTGTTTATTTGACCAAATAGTGTCATTCAAAGTACTCAAAATATCCCATGTATAAATAAATATTTATAACAAATAAATAATTCTGTTGGATTTTTTATATTTTCATTTTATTACAAAGGTTTATGGAATTGATGAGCTTGATTTTATTTTTTTGGAGAAATTTTATTTTATAGAAATGAAATGATTTTTTTAAGAAAATTTTGTTTTGTATTTAATAAAAAGTTTTGTATGAAAAAAAGAAACCAAGTATGTATTTGAGCAAAAATCTTCAATTAAAATTTAAAACTGAAAAATAACTTTTCAATAAGAATAACAGGTCATTGAGTCATTAGTAAAGTCAGAGAGTAGATGAAACATGAAATAAAATTTATAAAAATTAAAATATAGGATTAGTCTTAAACAAAAAACTTTTTCTAAACCAGTTTTCTGTAGAAAACTTGCTGTTAAATCTACTTCCTATGGAAAAATTGTTGCTAAACCTATTTTCAAAAGAAAACATGTTGCTAGACTAATTTTCAAAGGAAAACATGTTGCTAAAAGGATATTCTGTGTGAAAAATTAAGAAAAACGATTTTCTAAAATAAAACTTGTTGTTAAACCAATTTCTAAAAGAAAACATATTGATAAAGAAATCGTGTATATAAGAATAGTTGTCAAACATTGAAAACTGAAACATAACTTTTTAATAGCAATAAGAGATCATTGTGTCGTTGTATAACGTGTTGATAAAAAAATTTTAAAAGAAAACATGTTGCTAAAACAATTTTGTATATAAGAATTGTTGTCAAACATTTGTTTTTCATATAAGACGAGTTGCTAAACGAATTTTGTATACAAGAACTGTTGCCAAACAATTTTTTTTGTATAAGACGTGCTGCTAAGCCAATTTATAAAAGAAAACATGTTGCCAAATTAATTTTTTTAAATAAAACTTGTTGCTAAACTAGTTTGTTTTAGAAAATGTGTTATTTAACCAATTTTCTCTGGAAAACTTGTTGTTAAACAAAGTTTCTACATAAAAATTGCTTCCAAAAGAAAACATATTGATAAAGAAATCGTGTATATAAGAATAGTTGTCAAACATTGAAAACTGAAACATAACTTTTTAATAGCAATAACAGATCATTGTGTCGTTAATAGAGTGAGAGAGTAGATAAATGAAAATATGAAACATAAATCCTTTCACGAATAAAGTTTAAAAATATGACTAGTCAACAACAATATATTTGTTCCTAAACCAGTTTTCGATAGAAAGTTGGTTTTGACTTTATATGGAAAACTTGTTGCTAAACAAATCTTCTGTAGAAAATTTTTCAAAAGGAAACATGTTGCTAAAACTATTTTCTGTGGTAGAATTGTTGCCGATTTTTTATATAAAAGGTGTTGCTAAACCAATTTTGTATATAAGAACTATTTTTTGTATAAGACGTGTTGCTAAGCCAATTTATAAAAGAAAACATGTTGCCAATTGATTTTTTTTAATAAAATTTGTTGCTAAACTAGTTTATTTTAGAAAACGTGTTGTTTAACCAACTTTCTCTGTAAAACTTATTGCTAAACAAAAATTGTTGCCAAACGACTTCTTCAGCAAAAACTTGTTGGTAAAGCAGTTTCTTAAACAACAACTTGTTGGTAAAACAGTTTCTTAAACAAAAACTTGTTGCTAAACAGATCATCTATAGAAAACTTTTTGCTAAACCTATTAAAAACATGTTGCTAAACAAATTTTTTCAGTAATATAATTATTGCCAATCTAATTTCTTTTACATAAAACTTGCTGTTAAACTAATTTTTTATATAAACTTGTTGCCAGTTTGCTACAGTTGTTGACAGATTAGTATCCAGTTGAAAATTTTGTTGCTATTGTAAATCCCTATGGAAAAAAGCTATAGTATATACTAGATACAAATACTTTACTAAATTTAATATGTTTTCGGTAAAACAACTACAAAATAAAAACTTATTTTAATTTAAATTCTTTTAAACACTTGTAACTGTCAACTCTAGCTCTATTAAACTGCAGCAGAAGTTATAATAAAATCTTTAATAGTTACAGTTTCCTTTATAAAATAAGTACATATGTATATATCACAAACTATTTACATACAATCTGTGAATGTGAATGTGTGTAAATGTTGATGGAATATTTTAATTGAATACAATTGTAACAATAGCAATACAAATATACAGATATACATAAACTTACTTAAATACTATACCACATTTACATATGCAAAGATAGACAATATAACGTATGTATCTCTTGCAATTGTATTACAATAGTTTATGTATCCATATACACATTAAATGTATACCTGTATCAGAGTTACTCCTCCTTATTCATATTCATTTATAAACACACATTCAACCATTTACTCTTACACGCATACATACATATATATATCTTTTCCATTTATTGTGGCATCAAATTTAACCAATGATGCATTCGGCTTTAATTAATTTCAATTATTGTTTGCAGTGACTGAATTGAAATTGTTTCATTTGTAATTGCGATTGTAATTGTGATGTTGAAATAATCGTTGGTTTCAAAATGCGAATATGTATGTGGTGGCGGAGAAGAGGTAGGATAGGTGATTTATTTTATTGTTTAAATGTTATTATTGTTGTAGTTTTTATTGTTATTATTTACAACATTTAAACGTGTCATTAAATAAAAAATTTAATTGTTTTCATTTAATGAGATTTTTCATTTTTAGTGGACACATAAGGATTGATAAGAAAATGGTTTTTCAATTTCATATTTAGAATCGTGTTTTTTGGTATTAAATTAGATTTTATGTTGTTATAAGAGAAATTTAAAAAAATAATAGTTTTCTATTCAAAAAACTTGCTGTTTGGCGTAGTTTTCTCAACAAAACTTGTTGCTAAACAAATTTTGTAAAGAGAACTTGTTGCTAAACAAATTTTCTAAAGAAAACTTGTTGCCAAAACAAAAATTTGTTTCTAAAACTTGTTTTCTATAAAAAGAACATTGCTGCTGCTTCTAGACCTGTTTTCGAATTTTTTGCTACACTCTGCTAAACGTGGTATATTGTTGCTACTTGTTGCTAACCAGTTTTCTATATACAAGTTTAGCTACAAGTTTTCTATAGAAAGCAAGTTTATCAATAAGTTTTGTATAGAGTTTTAACAGTATATTTTCTATAGAAAATATGTTGCTAAACCGGTTTTCTATATAAAACTTGTTCCTAAACCTGTTTTCTATAGAAAACTTGTTGCTAAACCTGTTTTCTATAGAAAACTTTTTGGTTAACCTGTTTTCTATAAAAAACTTTTTGTTAAACCTGCTGTCTATAGAAAACTTGTTGCTTAACCTGTTTTTCTATAGAAAACTTGTTGCTAAACCTGTTTTCTATAGAAAACTTGTTGCTAAACCTATTCTCTATAGAAAACTTGTTGCTAAAACTGTTTTCTAAAAAAAACTTGTTGCTTAACCTGTTTTCTATAGAAAACTTGTTGCAAAACCTGTTTCCTATAGAAACCTTGTTGCTAAACCAGTTTTCTTCTTTCTAAACCTGTTTTTTATAGAAAACTTGTTGCTAAACTTGTTCTCTTTAGGAAACTTGTTGCTAAACCTGTTTTCTATAGAAAACTTTTTGGTTAACCTGTTTTCTATAAAAATCTTGTTGTTAAACCAGCTTTCTATAGAAAACTTGTTGCTTAACCTGTTTTTCTATAGAAAACTTGTTGCTAAACCTGTTGCTAAACCTGTTTTCTATAGATAAGAAACTTGATGCTTAAATTTTGTTTATATAAAAGACATGTTGCTAACTTCTCTAATCTTCTAAATTAAACATGTTGCTAAACATATTTTATATGGAAAACTTATTTCTGAACTTTTATTCTTGTTGATAAACCAGTCTTCTTTATTAATCTTGTTGCTAAACATGTTTCTAGACTAAAAGCATTGTTTTTGTAGTAGTTGTGTTATACAACACATGTTGCTAAAAAATTGTTGATACACAAAACTTGTTGCTGAACTTTTTTTCTATAGAAACCCGTTTCATAATATGTTTTTTAAAGTAAAATTATTGCTAGACTTGTTGCTGGTTTAGTTTTGTATAACAACATTGTTTCTTGACTGGTTTTCTATAGAAAACTTGTTGCTAAACCTATTTTGTTGGTAAATTTATCTACACTTAAACCTATTCCTAAATTATGTGCTGCAATGAAATGAAAATATTTCCTTAATGATAACTATTTTCAAACCCTTCCTAAGCCTAGACAATTTCGAAAACAAATTTCCTTAATGCAAAAAAAAAATCATGCCGAAAAATGTCGCCAATTGCAATCTCTTTAAACAGGATGCTTGACACACATGAATGTATGTGTTTATTTAACGTTTCAAGAAAAACTAACAAAAGTTGCAAAGTTTGCTAATTTTTTTTTTTCACCCAACAAAACTAGAAAAAAACTTCATTTATAACAAGATTTTTTTTCGCCGAAAAAAATCATAGAGAAAAACTTTTTCAACTTAGATATAAAGGAAAAATAAGATGAATAGATGTGAAAAAAGAAACACAATGTTGGCGTCAGCTTGTCCCGTCGTCATACAACCTGATTTTTTGTTGCAATATTAAAACAGTGGGCGGTTTAGGTCTATGATTTTGACAAAAACATAAACTATAATAATAGGAAACGCATATGTTTGTATATGTGTGTGTGTGGGATTGTTTTTAAGAATATTGTATATAAAAAACCTTAAATGATATGGTCCAACAACTTTTTGTTTGATCTTGTTTTTTATCCTATTCCTTTTTATTTCATCAACAATTGTTTTCACTGTAACTAGTGACAAAACCTTCCAAAATTGTTAGAGAAAAATTTTAGTTTTTTTGCTACCTTTGCCTTATGACACGCAGTCATATTTTTCCTGGAAAATCATTTTTCTACATATTGTCTTTTCCATACTTTTTGGCCATAAAGACTAATTTTTTTCTTGTGAAAAAAACTAAGAAAAGATGGAAACTTTTTTTGAATGCACAAAATTTCAGTAGAACTTAGAAGTTGTAAAAGTTTTTCATTTATTTTTATTTGAATTTCCGATAATGTCTTTTTGTTAGAATATAAATGATTATTATCAGTGGTTAGGAAACACTTATGCAAAAGTATTTATAAATGGCAGTTTCAAAAGAAACAAATTTAAGAAGTTTTCGGGGATTGATGTTATTTTAAACAACAAGCATTTAAAGAAAATCATATAAAAAGAAAGATCGAGGCCCACACCAGGGGCTGTCCTCAGGGAGGCGTATAATCGCCACTACCCTCTACTTGAAAAACTCAATGACTTATGTTTTCGTACATATGGTTACGCAGACGATCTTGTCATATCCGTGACAGGATTTGACTACGTAACGATATCCGAGCGGATGTAAGAAGCGATCAAGCTAACATCCAAGTGGTGTCAAGAGAGAGGGCTTACTATCAACCCAAACCTTAATAACTATCCTGGTACCATTTACAAGACGCAGATCTTTGAAACTCATTGAGCCAACACTAAAACGGTTCGACGATTAAGTTTCCCGTAGAAGTTAAATACCTAGGGATCATATTTGACAAGACCCTTAATTGGCCATCAGATCATTATATGCCTATCAAAGGCTGTTTGGTAGTACATGGGGTCTTAAGCCGAAAATGATTTTCTGGACATTTGATACTATAATAAAGCCTATATTGACCTACTCCTCTTTAGTTTGGTGGCAAAAAGTGGAACAGGTCACAACTCGAGCTTTTTGGACACGATTTATCGTCTCATCTGTGTCTCTATAACTGGAACTATGAGAACTTGTCCCACATATGCCATGGGTGAAATATTGCATATTCCACCACAGGACATGTTTATCAAGGAAGATGCTTGCAGATCAGCAAAACTGGGGACTTGGTTGCATACAAATAACCGGCGAAACGGGAGCGTGCATTTGTGACCCCAATTTTCAAAAGGCCATCCCCCTTGGACACTATCCTTCAATCTTTCAAGCAAAAATATATGCCATCTTTATTTGTGCTAGGTAGTGCGTTAGGAGAAGAACCAAGGGACTAAGAATTTCTATAATGTGGGGTAGCTAAGCATCACTCAAAGGTAAGGTCGGGTGTTGTAATGGACTGCTTGACTTCACTCAATGTGTTAGGTAAACACAACAAACTGACTTTGTGTGAGATACCTGGCCATGAGGGTCACTCTGGTAATGAGAGGGCAGACTACTTAGCTAATAAGGACGCTCCTCGCCAACTAATCGGCTCTGAGCCCTTCTTTGGCATTCCCCGAGGATACGCCAAACTAAATGTGACTCTTGGGTGAAATCTGCATTTATTTGCAATTGGGAAACAATGCCAGGTCTCAGACAGACAAAACGTTTCATTACACTATCAAAGGGAAAATCCCAGCAGCTACTAGCGCTCAATAAAAGCGATCTCAGATTACAAACGGGATTACTTACTGAACATTGTGGTCTCAGATACCATCAATTCATTCTAGGCAACTCTTCAACAAATCTATGCAGATTCTGTGGCCTACATAAGGAAATCTCAAAACATATCTTATATAACTGTACAACATTAGGGTCTCGCAGAGCTAAGATCTTGGGTGTTGCCTTGCTAACCCCAAAGGACATCTTCAACCTCTCACCAACTAAACCAGTTATCTTCATGCGTGAACTAAAACTTGTATGGTGAACCAATAGGCTGCACAAAAGATCCACAAATAGGTCGCAGTGATTTGTGTCCCCTTCTATCTAATCTAATATAATACGTGTTTCTAGACGATCAGCTTTCTATAGAAATCTTAAAGATTTATTGCTAAACTTATTTTCTATAGTAAATTTGTAACATGTTGTTTAACCTATACAAAAATAATTTGTTAACCTGTTTATTTGGGAAAACATATTGTTAAGATGTTTTTTATAGTAAACATGTTACTAATGAAAACTTGTTGCTATTGCGAAACTTATCATTTATAGAGAACTTGTTCTTAAACTTATTTTCTATGAAAAATTTGCTGCTTAACCAGATTTCTTAAGAAACATGTTCCTAAACCTATTATTTATGAAAAACTTGTTGCTTAACCTGTTTTCTAAACATAACAAGTTGCTAACCCTGATTTCAATAGAATACTTGTTGCAAAAGGTATGTTGTAGAGAAAGCATGTTGCTTAATTTGTTTTAAAGAAAGCTATTTTATAAAGAAAACAAGTTTCTAAACCAGTTTTCTTCACTAAACTTGTTCCTAAACAAGTTTTTTTATTGAAAACATGTTGCTGAACTAGTCTACTACAGAAAACTTCATTGCTTAACCAATCTTCTATTGAAAACTTATTGTTAAATCTCTTTTCTATAGAAAATATATTACTAAAACAGTTTTATAAAAAATTTAAGTTTGTATTCAAAATTCTATATTTCCAGTTTATTTTAAAATAAATAAATTTTTTCTCTATAATTTAATAATCTAAAATATGTTACACAAGAAGCAAAATTCCTGCATTCAAACACTACAAAAATGACAAGAAAAAACACTTTAATTTATGAGAATCCCCATAATTCCATAAGCATAATTAGTTTTCAAAACCATGAATGAACATAAAAAACACAAAAAAATATTCACATTGCACTGAAAAAAAAAAAAAACTAATACCATTGGTATATCTTTGATAAAGTTACCAGCCATATAGATACGACAAGGCCAATCCAATAAACGTAATTAAACCAACAAACATTTATGTTTGAACTCAAACAAAAAATTAGTTTAAATCAAATGTTTAAAGTTTGATAATGTTTCGATTATAATGGAAGAGTGGTTGTTGTGTCGACATTCAGCGCCTTTATTATTAATCAAGATTTCAATCAGTTTGAAACAAATGTGTTAGAAATAGTTGGAAAAATTATTCAATTAGAATAAATTTTCAGTAAATTGGTTTGAAACACTTTATACTAATATTGTTTAAAACGTTTGTTTATTGGGTTACTACTCACATACATACATACACTCGCACTCTTTACATTACTATGCGTTTATGTGTATCTATGTTTTAATGTTGTTTAGTTTTTTTGTTTTTGCTGTTTATTAATGGAGCCAGTTACTTAAAAAACCCTTTTAGTGTAACACCATTTTCCATATTGCTTTGCTCCATTCTGTTCTATAAGTAACTGAAAAAGGCGCATTTCAAAAGGATACTCTAATGACATTAAACAAAAAATAAAGTACTTAGTACAAAAATGTTCGAATACAAATGTATTAAAACACACCCAAAAACAAGAAATGTGTAAAAAGGTTTTCTAAAATTATGAATAAAAAAAGATTTATTAAAAGTGCTGCTACACAATCATATTTATACACTAATTTATGTAGTTGTCTATGTATGTAAATATAACTGCAAGGATAACAGGATAAAGCAAACACAGAGAGTAGAGAGAAAAAAAATGGGAATATTTGATTAAAAAAAAAAAAATATTTTTTTTGAGTTATTCACAAAACACATTTTATAGAATAGGTTTTAAAATACCTAAAAAGGACTATATATTAGAGTGGCCCAAAAAATGGTAGTTGCTGATGTTCCCCAAACTAGACTATAGACTAGCCTATAGACTAGACTATAGACTAGAATATAGACTAGACTACAGACTAGAATATAGACTATAGACTGGAATAAGACAAGAATATAGACTATAGACTAGATTATAGACTAGACTATAAAGTAGACCATAGGCTATACTATAGAGAAGATTATAGACTAGACTATAGACTAGACTATAGACTAGACTGTAGACTAGACTATAGACTAGACCATAGACCAGACTATAGGCTAGACTATAGGCTATAATATAGAGAAGACTATAGAGAAGACTATAGACTAGACTATAGACTAGACTATAGACTGGACTACAGACTAGACTATAGATTAGACAATAGACTAGAATAGATTACAAATTAGACTATAGACTAGACTTTAGACTATATACTAGACTATAGACTACATACTAGACTATAGACTAGACAGTAGACTAGACTATATAATAGACTATAGACAAGACTATACACTAGACAATAGACTAGACTATAGACTAGACTATAGAATAGACTATAGAGTAGACAGTAGACCAAACTATAGACTAGACTATAGACTAGACAATAGGCTAGACTATAGACTAGACTATAGACTAGACTATAGGCTTGACAATAGACTCGACTATAGACTACACTTTGAACTAGACTGTAGACTAGAACAAAGACTACAGACTAGACTATAGCATAGATTAGACTAGACTGTAGACTAGAACAAAGACTATAGACTATACTATAGCATAGATTAGACTAGACTATAGAATAGGTTAGACTATAGACTTGGCCATCGACTGGACTATAAACTAGACTATTGATTAGGCTATAGAATAGACTGTTGACTAGACTATAAACTAAGCTATAGACTATACTATAGACTAGAGTCTAGACTGTAGACTAGACTATAGACTAGACTTTAGACTAGACTTTAGACTAGACTTTTGACTAGACTTTAAAATCAAGTATAGACTATAGACTAACTAACTAACTAACTAACTAACTAACTAACTTACTAAACTAACTAACTAACTAACTAACTAACTAACTAACTAACTAACTAACTAACTAACTAACTAACTAACTAACTAACTACTAACTAACTAACTAACTAACTAACTAACTAACTAACTAACTAACTAACTAACTAACTAACTAACTAACTAACTAACTAACTAACTAACTAACTAACTAACTAACTAACTAACTAACTAACTAACTAACTAACTAACTAACTAACTAACTAACTAACTAACTAACTACTAACTAACTAACTAACTAACTAACTAACTAACTAACTAACTAACTAACTAACTAACTAACTAACTAACTAACTAACTAACTAACTAACTACTAACTAACTAACTAACTAACTAACTAACTAACTAACTAACTAACTAACTAACTAACTAACTACTAACTAACTAACTAACTACTAACTAACTAACTAACTAACTAACTAACTAACTAACTAACTAACTAACTAACTAACTAACTAACTAACTAACTAACTAACTAACTAACTAACTAACTAACTAACTAACTAACTAACTAACTAACTAACTGCCTGGGTTTGGCAAGCTTATCAACCCAGCCTTTCCCCTTTGTTTCCAAAAATCACTTCTTAATAGATGTAAAAAATGCATTTCTTTATATTACTTAAATTTAATGATATTATATTCAGCCTTTAGGCTATGTGATGATATATCAGTCACTCAATAACGCGACTCTTTCATACACATGTATAGTAGATTTAAAAAATTACAAAAACACTAACAAGAAAATATTCTGTTTTATGTTGTTTTTTTCATATTTTCTATTTCCTGTTAATTTTTGTTATGTTTTGTTTACTTTTTATTTTTGATTTATTGGCTTTCATGTTGTTAATTAAACTTTAAATGAAATTCTTGGAAAATCTAAGCAACACAGACAAAGAGCTAATTTATAGAAAGTTCTGTTTTTAAAAAATTAATTAATATCTTTGATTAAATATATCAGAGAATATTTTAAGTAATAGGAAATACAATTTGTTATATAAGCCAATTAGCGAAAACTAACTTACAAAAAAACAATCAATAAATTAAGAACAACGAAATTCAAAATTTATTTGTTTTAAATATGAAAACTTTTAAATGTATAGAAGAAACTTTTTTTGATTCGCCAAAACTTTTAAAAATGTTTCTAGGAAGCCGTAGTATTAGAATTTTTTAAAACTTTACTAACATTATTGAATGAATTGTAACCAAGGCAACTAGTTTTAAAAAAGTTTAGGAATTAATGTAGTGGAGTGCAATATGAATTTAATTTCAATTTAAGGAGTTTATTTAAATGTTTTTTTTTTTTTTAATAAAGAACTTCTTATGAATTTGATATTAAAATATTTAACATTGCTATGTTGTACTTTTAAAATTGTGCTCGTCATCTACACTCACCAGGGGCAACGCGAATGTTAAGAATATAAATTTCCTGGACAATTATGTTTAGCTATTAAATTCTACTTTATTTTGAAATTTGTTAACGTAAAATTAATTCATCTTTTCAATCGATTCATACACCCTTTTAACCTGTATGACTTCACTAGATATAACTATAAAAAAGCCTTTAATTTATTTTATTTGGAAATCCCAAAACTTCTTTGTAAAATACATTAGCTCAACAATATTACATTAAATTTATTTATGAAACCTTAATATGTTGAATTGAATTACAACCCTTTATAATAATGATAATGTAATTTTTTATGAAGCGAAACGTCGAGAAAGTGAAATCTAATTATTTGAGTTGTTAAAACGATTTTAAACTTAACTCAACAAATGTTTAAAATAGACGAGACTATAGACATCAGTATAGACTAGACAATAGATTATACTTAGATTAGACTATAGACTAGACTATAGACTAGACTATAGACTAGACTATAGACTAGACTATAGACTAGACTTTAGACTAGACTATAGACTAGACTATAGACTAGACTATAGACTAGACTATAGACTAGACTATATACTAGACTATAGACTAGACTGTAGACTAGACTATAGACTAGACTATAGACTAGACTATAGACTAGACTATAGACTAGACTAGACTATAGACTAGACTATAGACTAGACTATAGACTAGACTATAGACTAGACTATAGACTAGACTATAGACTAGACTATAGACTAGACTATAGACTAGACTATAGACTAGACTATAGACTAGACTATAGACTAGACTATAGACTAGACTATAGACTAGACTATAGACTAGACTATAGACTAGACTATAGACTAGACTATAGACTAGACTATAGACTAGACTATAGACTAGACTATAGACTAGACTATAGACTAGACTACAGACTAGACTATAGACTAGACTATAGACTATAGACTAGACTATAGACTAGACTAGACTATAGACTAGACTAGACTATAGACTAGACTATAGACTAGACTATAGACTAGACTATAGACTATAGACTAGACTAGACTATAGACTAGACTATAGACTAGACTATAGACTAGACTATAGACTAGACTATAGACTAGACTATAGACTAGACTATAGACTAGACTATAGACTAGACTATAGACTAGACTATAGACTAGACTATAGACTAGACTATAGACTAGACTATAGACTAGACTATAGACTAGACTATAGACTAGACTATAGACTAGACTATAGACTAGACTATAGACTAGACTATAGACTAGACTATAGACTAGACTATAGACTAGACTATAGACTAGACTATAGACTAGACTATAGACTAGACTATAGACTAGACTATAGACTAGACTATAGACTAGATTATAGACTACTATAGACTAGACTATAGACTAGACTATAGACTAGACTATAGACTAGATTATAGACTAGACTATAGACTAGACTATAGACTAGACTATAGACTACACTATAGACTAGACTATAGACTAGACTATAGACTAGACTATAGACTAGACTATAGACTAGACTATAGACTAGACTATAGACTAGACTATAGACTAGACTATAGACTAGACTATAGACTAGACTATAGACTAGACTATAGACTAGACTATAGACTAGACTATAGACTAGACTATAGACTAGACTATAGACTAGACTATAGACTAGACTATAGACTAGACTATAGACTAGACTATAGACTAGCTAGACTATAGACTAGACTATAGACTAGACTATAGACTAGACTATAGACTAGACTATAGACTAGACTATAGACTAGACTATAGACTAGATTATAGACTAGACTATAGACTAGAATAAATACCTACACATACATAGGAATGTAAAAAGTACTTTAACGATATGGCAGCGTATACGTGATTTTTTATCATTCATACGTACCGTAGTGCAGAAGGCATTTAACAACAAACCGACATACAACAATTTAAATATCTTAAAAAGGAATCAATACATTATCATTAAAAATGACAAATGTTTTACAGATGATTAGACGACTGACTGTCACATCACTTAAAACGGACAGTTTAAATAAATTGATATCATTTGTATAAAAAAAAATTATTAGAAATAAATAAATTTCTAACAAAAGAAAAACACTCAATAAATTTAAGAAAAACACCCTAATTTCCTTATTTTCAAACAATTCACCACAATTCAACAATAAAGTATAAAACCACATATACATAAATATATAAACTTCATACATAATAAATTCTAATTTATGTGAACGATGACAAATTCTTATTCACGAACATGAAAAAAAAAACACGATGACAAATAAAATGTAAATTTTTACACTTACCCAATGAGAGTAGAAATAGGAAACAGGATTTTTGAAGAAAAAAATGTAGTCAGACGACGACGACTTAAAAAATATTGTGATACTTGATACACAATTTATTCCAAACAAACTGGGATGATGATTAATGACAGGCCACACAAAACACTCACATACAGATGCAGAAAAACAGATACAAATACATGAGGACACGGAACACGGCAATGACAATGGCAAATATCGTTTTTTTTTTTTTTTTTTTGCAATATGAAGGAGGATGTTGTTGATGGTGGTGATGGCAATAGTGTGATGACTGTAGCTGAGGTGGCGGTAAAAGATGATGATGATTTCGATTTTTTTTGTTAATGTACAGCAAATTACATATGAAATGCTAAAAAGATACAAACAAAAGAAAAAAAAAATATTATTTTTATAAAAAATCCATAAATAATACAACAAACATTAGAGTAGAAGTAGCATTTTGAAAGCAGACACAAAAACATAGGAAGCTTGTGTAAATAAATGTTGATGATTAAAATTAATCGTCTTGAGTAGAAGAATAATAGGATGACAACAACATCAAAAGGGAGTTTTATGGGGGATTTGGAGCTAGGGATAATAAGCTGCTATTTAGGCTTTTTGTCAGGTTTGTTATCTGTTGTTTTTTCTTGTTTAGCAAAATCGATTTGTTTAGATTTGTAACAAATTTATGCTATATTAAATGTGTCAAGGGAAACCAAATAAAGAAATGAAAGATGTATTTGTTCAATTTGTATTAACTTTTATGTCAAAATTATAATTTCAACTAATTTTCAAATTTTGACAATATCTCAAATTATTTACAAGAAAAAATTTTAAATTTTCACAAAAACTCTTTTATTTTGCCAGAAGAATATATTAGTTAGTTAGGTAGCTAGTAGTTAGTTAGTTAGTTAGTTAGTTAGTTAGTTAGTAGTAGTTAGTTAGTTAGTTAGTTAGTTAGTTAGTTAGGTTAGTTAGTTAGTCGTTTCGTTAGTTTTAGTAGTTGTTAGTAGTTTATTAGTTAGTTAGTTAGTTAGTTAGTTAGTAGTTAGTTAGTTAGTTAGTTAGTTAGTTTAGTTAGTAGTTAGTTAGTTAGGTAGTTAGTTCGTTAGCTTAGTTAGTTAGTTAGTTAGTTAGTTAGTTAGTTATTTAGTTAGTTAGTTAGTTAGTTAGTTAGTTAGTTAGTTAGTTAGTTAGTTAGTTAGTTAGTTAGTTAGTTAGTAGTTAGTTAGTTAGTTAGTTAGTAGTTAGTTAGTTAGTAGTTAGTTAGTTAGTTAGTTAGTAGTTAGTTAGTTAGTTAGTTAGTTAGTTAGTTAGTTAGTTAGTTAGTTAGTTAGTTAGTTAGTTAGTTAGTAGTTAGTTAGTTAGTTAGTTAGTTAGTTAGTTAGTAGTAGTTAGTTAGTTAGTTAGTTAGTTAGTTAGTTAGTTAGTTAGTTAGTTAGTTAGTTTAGTTAGTTAGTTAGTTAGTTAGTTAGTTAGTTAGTTAGTTAGTAGTTAGTTAGTTAGTTAGTTAGTTAGTAGTTAGTTAGTAGTTAGTTAGTAGTTAGTTAGTTAGTAGTTAGTTAGTTAGTTAGTTAGTTAGTTAGTTAGTTAGTTAGTTAGTTAGTTAGTTAGTTAGTTAGTAGTTAGTTAGTTAGTTAGTAGTTAGTTAGTTAGT
Organism: Lucilia sericata; assembly: GCF_015586225.1. Lineage (NCBI taxonomy): Eukaryota > Metazoa > Arthropoda > Insecta > Diptera > Calliphoridae > Lucilia > Lucilia sericata. Next base: position 134,480 of record NW_023994636.1, read on the forward strand.
TAGTAGTTAGTTAGTTAGTTAGTTAGTTAGTTAGTTAGTAGTTAGTTAGTTAGTTAGTTAGAAAACAGATTGAAATTTAAAAAACTCAATTTAATTTGAACTTATATTTTTCCTACCCCATGGTGCAAGGGATAAAAAATCGTTAGATTTAAAAAATTCTACAGAATGCTAAAGAAAAACAAACCAAGAAAACAACACAAAAAAAAGACACAAAGTGTGATGACAAGGATTCGCAAAAAAGGGTAAATAAAAACCAAGGAAAGATAGTAAAAAACGTAGAATTTCATCTTTGGTTTTGGTTGCCATGGCAGTCGTGATGTTATTACCAATGAATGACATATGGATGGATGGAGTGATTGTTACAATACAAAAGTTAAATGAAAAAAAAACTGAGAATTCTCAAATAGTGCTCTGTTTAACAATAGAGCAATAAAAATCAATTTCAGCTTTTTTCATACTTCTATTTTATTTTGCAACAAATTAACACATAAGGATTCTTCAGTAAGAAAACAGAGGGAGAAACACATGTCCAATTACCTTTTTAAAATTTTTACAAATTTAATTTGTCTCCTAAGAAAATAAGTAGCGTGACTCAATCAGTTTGAAGACATTAAAATCATTATTCAGATAAAAAGTTAGAAATTGAAATGTAACCAATCTCCAAACTAGATTCCTATTTTTCTCCTATAAATGGTTAATTGTTTTAAGTTCATTATCTTCATGTTATACTGTAATTATGTATATGACAAACATATTTCTTTTACTAATTAACTAATGATCCATAAAATGTCCAAATATGTTCACACATTTGAAAGACTATAAAATAAAACAAAAACTTTAGTATTTTTATATGACATTTACAGATGACATGACAAACATTTTTATCATTATCCTTTAAGGGATGTAAAAGATATAATTAATTATATTAATTATGAAACTTTTAAATGAACCAAAAATAGTAACAATATACAAAAATATAACTCCATATGTGTTCACATATTATAACTATAATAATTGCTAATTCTTACTCAAAAGTCTTTAAATCCCTCAACATGTGTTGTTGTCTAACATTTTCGACTTATAATTAAAAATAAACAAAAGCATCAACTCCTCATGCCCTTAAGATTTTATAGATTTCACTGTCACTGTCAGTAAAATATTACAGACATGCGAGGTACACACACACACACACATATGTACATACAGTGAATGACATTGATTAATTTCTAAGATATAAACATAAAATTTGAAAATTTACACAACGTCACGCCAAAATATTTGTAACGCCTTAGATATTAATATTGGTTTTAGTGGTAGATGTAATTTTAGCCATTTATGGAGAACAAACTTTTGGAGTTAATTACATTTGTTATCTGTTAATATAACTATAACTAAATATAATAACTAGATTTTACGAGGGTAAATGTGAAAATTATAGAATTAAACTACGATATTCCGATTAATCATAAAAGTATACTGAAAATATTTTACCAACACAGAATGTTCATGGTTTCTGCTATTTATGTTCATGTACATATAAGGTCAAATGCGGTGTATACAAAATTCTTTAAAGTTTTTCTGTTCGTGATTTCACTCATACATGAGAGTCTTAGGAGCATACGTGTTTTTAAGGCTATACGTAAACTTATTAACCCAATATACATACATTTAAGAACTAAAAGTTGAAACACTAAAAAATTCAATTGGAATGTAATGTTGTCAAATTTAAATAATTTTTATATAATAAATTAGCTAATTTTTACCAGTTTTGAAAAAATCGTTTAAAAACCCGATTCAGAGGCAGCACCACGATAAAAATAATTCTTGAAAATAATCTCAAATATACAAAAAACATGCTGTGGGTTCACTCACCAAAATGTCACAACTGTCAACAGACATTAACAACTGTGTGATATCGAACAAACAATAAACAGATGCGCCAAAATGAGACTGTTTCTATATATTTTAAGAAGACAGTGAGAAAAATAGGAAAAAAAAGTATGGGTCAAAAATTTATAAGAAACAGATTTAAATTGTTTATATGAAAAATACTTCCCATTAAAAAATATCGAAAACTAAACTAGAACTTAACTATAATTATACTAGAACTGAACTAGAACTTAACTATAATTATACTAGAACTGAACTAGAACTGAACTAGAACTGAACTAGAACTGAACTAGAACTGAACTAGAACTGAACTAGAACTGAACTAGAACTGAACTAGAACTGAACTAGAACTGAACTAGAACTGAACTAGAACTGAACTAGAACTGAACTAGAACTGAACTAGAACTGAACTAGAACTGAACTAGAACTGAACTAGAACTGAACTAGAACTGAACTAGAACTGAACTAGAACTGAACTAGAACTGAACTAGAACTGAACTAGAACTGAACTAGAACTGAACTAGAACTGAACTAGAACTGAACTAGAACTGAACTAGAACTGAACTAGAACTGAACTAGAATTGAACTAGAACTGAACTAGAACTGAACTAGAACTGAACTAGAACTGAACTAGAACTGAACTAGAACTGAACTAGAACTGAACTAGAACTGAACTAGAACTGAACTAGAACTGAACTAGAACTGAACTAGAACTGAACAAGAAATGAGCCAGAAGTGAATTTATAGTTCCTTTCGGGATCAAGTCTAGCGTTGTGTCATATTTCATATAAATTGGTTTAACAGTTTTGCCATTTATGTATGTATGTAAGTATGTATAAACAAGTAAGAAAGTATAGTCGGGCGTGGCCGACCATATGATACCCTACACCAGTTATGAATATTTTATGTGATTTATTTATCATAATAAAGCATTTATCTTCAATATTCCCTTGTTCCGATACATTTAAGCAATTTATGGATGAAAAACTAATTTTCTGAAAGATGCTTTATATGGGGGCTAGGGGCAAATATGGACCAAGCCCGATAAAATTTTGTGAATATATTTATATTTACATAATATTTTATTGTGCTGAATTTCATCACGATATTTGTGTTTATAAGTTAATTTGGGACATTCAAGTAATTTTCTGAAGAGGACTTTGTATGGGAGCTAGGGTCAAATGGGGCCCGATCTTTATGAAATTTGGCAGGGTCATCAAGACTTCTATAAAACTTAGTTGTGCCGTATTTTATCGATATATCTATATATTTAACATAATTATGAGCTCAGAAGCCCTTTTCGGGGGCTTCTGTTCTATGGGGGCTAGGTGAAATAATGGACCGATTTTAGCCATTTTCAATAGGCTTCGTCCTTGGGTCAAATAAAATGTGCGTGCCAAATTTCATCCAATTATCTTGAAAATTGCGACCTGTACCTTGCGCACAAGGTTTACATGGACAGCCAGCCAGCCAGCCAGACGGACGGACGGACGGACGGACGGACATAGCTTAATCGACTCAGAAAACGATTCTAAGCCGATTGGTATACTTTAAGGTGGGTCTAGGACGAATATTTTTATATGTTACAAACATCAGCACAAATCCAATATACCCTCCCCACTAAAGTGGTGTAGGGTATAAAAACAAATATTCTCATTTATACACTGAATTGTAGTTTATTTTAAAAATTCATTTTGATACGTCTATTTAGTTATTTCAACTTCAATTTTCCGTTACGTCAATTTTATTGAATTAATACCCATAGTTAAAGTTATTTATATTGTTAAAGTTTTAATATAACTAGTGTTTTGTACATATTTTCAAAATTGAGTATGTGTGTGTGTTAAAATTTTAAAAATTTTATTAGATTGCATACATATGTATGTATACTTATGTTTGTTTATTTATATACAAACATATTTATTTTAGTTAGCGGAAATTTAACACATACATAACCATCAGTTTTAATAGAAGTCAATGTATCCTTTTTAGTTAAAAATTGTTAATTATTTGGATGGTTAGAATTTGTATTTAAGTTTATTGGTTGATTTGTTATGTTTGTACTCAAAGAATAATGTAGTTGCCACTTTAGGGACCCCAAGTAATCTAGCATGTAGTTAATTGTTACATAAGTGAGAGAGAAAATATGTATATTTTCGGCCTCCAATAGTAATCTATTGCTGAGTGTATGTGTGTGTGTGTTTGGTATTGGTAAAATCACTAATTTGGGATATTCGCCCTCTAACTACAGAACATACATTCATATATAGAAATAAACAAACACATATGTATGTATGCAATAAAACGATTACTAAAACTCGTGACAAGGCAATTTATCAAGCTCAAACACAAACCTTAATTTAAGGAATATAAATAAAATGAAACTGACGAATATGAGAAAAATAGGATTTTTTTTATATAAAAAATTTATAAAAAAATTCATAAAAAATATGTATGTAATAAATTGAACATATACATATGTATAGCAATAAAAGCATACATCTGTCTACTGATGCTTATGTTGCTTGCTGCTGATGATGATACTAAAATACTGAGATCAAATAATATTTTCAGACAATTTTTTCCTTTCTGTTCAATGTGATGTATGAGCCCTCATTTGTATGAAAGTCTGTTTGTGTATAGAACAAAAAAAAATAAAGTTGTACAATCATAAATCAAAAGTTTTATTAAGCATATTTGTTTGGTTGTTCTTGTTGTCATTCCAGGATTCATCATTTGAATTGTTTCTTTTTGGGATTTCTGTAAAGATACTTTTTTTTTGTGTTTGTACATATGTTCATTCGTTCGTTAGTAGTTTATTAAGAAAATAATATGTTGAAATATTGATGTAAATCTTTGCAAAGAAATGTAATACTTTTTTTCAGCGGTAGTGAAAATGAAATACATACAGATGTTGGAAGTTTTATTAAAAATGGTTTCTTAGTTATGAAGATTTTGTCTTTTCGTGTGTTACATAGATCATGTTTTCTGAGTCCTTGTAAGATTCTCAGATCATTTAGCCGTATCTGTCTGCCTGTCTGTCTGTCTGTAGATCCTCCCGTTATTTGATATTTTCACATACATATATACTACATTCTAAGTCTGGTTTGCCAATTTTTATTTTTTTATTCAATTGCCTATGTATGTGTTATTTATGTTAACAAATGCTTTTAAATTTATTTTTATGCTCAATTAATATATTTATGGTTTTAATTTATTTTCTTTAAATTTTATAATATTTTATTAGAATTTTTTTTTGTTATGTACAAAATTTATGACAATTTTATACAGACATTATTAAAAACACTCTCTAGTCATGTTATTGGTATGCAAATGACTGTAGACATGAGGGAAAAAGGAGAGATATAATAATAAAACAATAAATGAAAACTACTATTTATTTTAAAGCCATTAAAAAACTGAATAAATCATATAATTGCATTAAGTATGTTTTGTGATCTATTGCATAAAAATATGAAATGCAAAATGCATAAAACTGAAAGCAGTTACAGTGGCGCATAGATATTTATGGTAAAAACGAAATTTAAACTATGATGTGAAGAATGCGACTCCTTACAATGGAAGTCTTAGCAGCGCTGAATCCGAATATGACATCAGAATGTATTCAATACTTCGCATTTTTTCAATATCGTGTCCAGAATATTGGTTTACTTCAGATGTTAAAAATGCCTAAAGACCCCATTAATATGGGAGTAGTAGGGCCTCAGTTCCCTAAAACTCGGTTTGCGGACCAGCATTACTCAAACCAAAAACTAACTAACTAACTAACTAACTAACTAACTAACTAACTAACTAACTAACTAACTAACTACTAACTAACTAACTAACTAACTAACTAACTAACTAACTAACTAACTAACTAACTAACTAACTAACTAACTAACTAACTAACTAACTAACTAACTAACTAACTAACTAACTAACTAACTAACTAACTAACTAACTAACTAACTACTAACTAACTAACTAACTAACTAACTAACTAACTAACTAACTAACTAACTAACTACTAACTAACTAACTAACTAACTAACTACTAACTAACTAACTAACTAACTAACTAACTAACTAACTAACTAACTAACTAACTAACTAACTAACTAACTAACTACTAACTAACTAACTAACTAACTAACTAACTAACTAACTAACTAACTAACTAACTAACTAACTAACTAACTACTAACTAACTAACTAACTAACTAACTAACTAACTAACTAACTAACTAACTAACTAACTAACTAACTAACTAACTAACTAACTAACTAACTAACTAACTAACTAACTAACTAACTAACTAAAACTACTAACTAACTAACTACTAACTAACTAACTACTAACTAACTAACTAACTAACTAACTACTAACTACTAACCTAACTAACTAACTAACTACTAACTAATAACTAACTAACTAACTAACTACTAACTAACTAACTAACTAACTACTAACTAACTAACTAACTAACTAACTAACTAACTAACTAACTAACTACTACTAACTAACTAACTAACTAACTAACTACTAACTAACTAACTAACTAACTAACTAACTAACTAACTAACTAACTAACTAACTACTACTAACTAACTACTAACTAACTAACTAACTAACTACTAACTAACTAACTAACTAAACTAACTAACTAACTAACTAAACTACTAACTAACTAACTACTAACTACTAACTAACTAACTAACTAACTAACTAACTAACTACTAACTAACTAACTAACTAACTAACTAACTAACTAACTAACTAACTAACTAACTAACTAACTACTAACTAACTAACTAACTAACTAACTAACTAACTAACTAACTAACTAACTAACTACTAACTAACTAACTAACTAACTAACTAACTAACTACTAACTAACTAACTAACTAACTAACTAACTAACTAACTAACTAACTAACTAACTAACTAACTAACTAACTAACTACTAACTAACTAACTAACTAACTAACTACTAACTACTAACTAACTAACTAACTAACTAACTAACTACTAACTAACTAACTACTAACTAACTAACTAACTAACTAACTAACTAACTACTAACTAACTAACTAACTAACTAACTAACTAACTAACTAACTAACTAACTAACTAACTAACTAACTAACTAACTACTAACTAACTACTAACTAACTAACTAACTAACTAACTAACTAACTACTAACTAACTAACTAACTAACTAACTAACTAACTACTAAACTAACTAACTAACTAACTAACTAACTAACTAACTAACTAACTAACTAACTAACTAACTAACTAACTACTAACTAACTAACTAACTAACTAACTACACTAACTAACTAACTAACTAACTAACTAACTAACTACTAACTAACTAACTAACTACCTAACTAACTAACTAACTAACTAACTAACTAACTAACTAACTAACTAACTACTAACTAACTAACTAAACTAACTACTAACTACCTAACTAACTAACTAACTAACTAACTAACTAACTTACTAACTAACTAACTAGCTGGCTGCCTGACTGACTAACTAACTGCATATTTATATATCTCCTTTTTTGGGACCATTCCACTGTGTCCCTTCAACAAAAGCGATCAGTTAACAATTCGAATATTTCTATAGCATTTAATGTGATATTATCACCAAGCGGACTGTTTTAGTTTGAATATAGACTTGAATGCAATTGGATTATTATATGGCATCAACTGGATATTTAATATCTAAGTTTTTGGTAACTGATTGACTTTAATGGTTTTGGCTGCATCTAAACTAATGTACAGCACTGCTTAAGTAATCTTACATTTCACATATAAAACTAAACAACTATAAAAATGTATAAATTATAGTAAATTAAAAAAAAATGTAAATGCATACACAAACAGCCATATCTACCAGTATACACATGTGTATGAATTTATGCACTAACACATAAACAAGCATAATTTATTTATATATTTTTTGGACTTTAAATGAACTTTACTTTATCAAAATACCAAAAATTGGGAAAATAGACAGATCATGTAAAGTATAAAAATGTTGTGTAGCAATTAATTGATAAACATTTTTAAAATAGTTGTTGTTGTCATTAAAAATATCTACATATATTCATAAGTAGTTGTTTGCTAAAAATTAAAAGCATGAAATAATTTGATAATAACAACGTATGCCAGTAAATAGCAATTTTAAAGGTCTATTACAGTTACAAACAAACTCTAATATAAACTTTACCAATTTAATACTATTAACCCTATACCCACCCCCTGGTAGTATCATGAAAATAGTATTTTCAATGTACATTTTATTGTTACAATTTTTAGCTAAAGTAATTGACGGTTTTATGAAAATTACATTTAAATAGGAAATGTTCATTGTTGTTGCTGTTCACATTGAATGTATGTAAATGCGTTAATAGGTTTATGTAAATTATTTATGCCACACTGCTAACGCAACACACATTTTTTGAAGCCAAAGTTAAATGCAATAATAATTAAAAAAGATACGAATTTTCAACATTAAACTGTAAAAATGAAAGATAGAGAGAGAAAGAGTGGCAGAAAAAGAAAGAAAAAAATCCTCATTTCGGTGACCTAAAGTCTGACCAAACAATCATTTTTATCAGACCATAAACAACAGACTGTACAGCCAACAACAACAACGACGATAACTACTACAACAGCAGCAACAACAACTGTATATGAAGTGCTAAACCGCACAGACACATCGTTTATTACTGCCTTTTTGCGTTTTAATATCAAAATCTTCTGGTTTGTTGCAACTGGGGGAAACGGATGTTTTGTAGTCCGATGTTGTAAACCGTTTTAGGGCCGACCACTAAACCATGAGCGAGGGCGATTTTGTGTCTGATGACTAAGAGTTGTTGTAATAAATTCAATTTAATGCCTGCTTGGAAAAAAATCAACAATACATATGGAGAAAAATAGCATTTAATGTTGAAAATGCATGCATGTACTTTACAGGCTGAAACAAAGTGTGGCAGGTTAATTTATTATGACTGAAAAAAAGTCCTCTTTAATAGTAATGTTTTCTAATAGGAACTTTCTTTAAGCTTGTTTAAGGGTTTCTTGTTAGGATTTTATCTTCTTTTTAATTGAAATATTGTCAAAGATAAAATTTCATTAATAAGGCGAAACAATCAAAATCGTTTGTATATAAAACTTAACTGGATTGTATGCAAATATTGTTCTCTAAGGAAATACACGTTAATGTTATTATCGATCGAGCTAAGCATAATCTTCAACTTTTGGTGACGAAATTTACAGGCGAAGATTTCTGTAAGCAGTACCATTCGTACAGTGATACCTCTTGAAGAAGAAAGTGAAGTAACTAACTAACTAACTAACTAACTAACTAACTACTAACTAACTAACTAACTAACTAACTAACTAACTAACTAACTAACTACTAACTACTAACTAACTAACTAACTAACTAACTAACTAACTAACTAACTAACTAACTAACTAACTAACTAACTACTACTAACTAACTAACTAACTAACTAACTAACTAACTAACTAACTAACTAACTAACTAACTAACTAACTAACTAACTAACTAACTAACTAACTAACTAACTAACTAACTAACTAACTAACTAACTAACTAACTAACTAACTAACTAACTAACTAACTAACTAACTAACTAACTAACTAACTAACTAACTAACTAACTAACTAACTAACTAACTAACTAACTAACTAACTAACTAACTAACTACTAACTAACTAACTACTAACTAACTAACTAACTAACTAACTAACTAACTAACTAACTAACTAACTAACTACTAACTAACTAACTACTAACTAACTAACTAACTAACTAACTAACTAACTAACTAACTAACTAACTAACTAACTACTAACTAACTAACTAACTAACTAACTAACTAACTAACTAACTAACTAACTAACTAACTAACTAACTAACTAACTAACTAACTAACTAACTAACTAACTAACTAACTAACTACTAACTAACTAACTACTAACTAACTAACTACTAACTAACTACTAACTAACTACTAACTAACTAACTAACTAACTAACTAACTAACTAACTAACTAACTACTAACTAACTAACTAACTAACTAACTAACTAACTAACTAACTAACTAACTAACTAACTAACTAACTAACTAACTAACTAACTAACTAACTAACTAACTACTAACTAACTAACTAACTAACTAACTAACTAACTAACTAACTAACTAACTAACTAACTAACTAACTAACTAACTAACTAACTAACTAACTAACTAACTAACTAACTAACTACTAACTAACTAACTAACTAACTAACTAACTAACTAACTAACTACTAACTAACTAACTAACTAACTAACTAACTAACTAACTAACTAACTAACTAACTAACTAACTAACTAACTAACTAACTAACTAACTAACTAACTAACTAACTACTAACTAACTAACTAACTAACTAACTACTAACTAACTAACTACTCAAGCTGCACTTTTAACACGTTTGCGAGTTTCAAAATTCAGCCAAAACCATACCACGAGAGTTTTCATGTACTAAGGTTTGTATGCTAATTATTTACTAATGATCTATATTATGCGGGTTCTAAAAGGTCTTTCTGATTCAACTGATTCATTTGACGCGAGCGTTGGCCTTAAAACGCTAGAGAACTTTCGGCTAGATGTTGCAATACCTTTTAAAACTATTTAAAAGAAATTTATTGAAAAGTTTTTACTGTGTTTTGGTTTATACAGGACGCTCTCTCTCTCTCTCTGGGATACGCCTTTTTAAGAACATGTTTAAAACGTACAATAATATAATGATCCTATACCCACCTTAAAGTATACCAACCGGCTTAGAATCATTTTCTTAGTCGATTTAGCTATGTCCGTCCGTCCATGTTAACCTTGTAATCAAACTACAGGTCGCAATTTTGAAGATAATTCAATGAAATTTGGCACATTATCTATTGAATTTTTGCATATAAAGCCTATTGAAAATAGTTAACATCGGTCCATGATTCACCTAGCCGCCATACAAATGAAGCCGACAAATAGGGCTTTTAAGTTCATAATTATGTTTAATAAATTCGTATCTCGACAAAAAGCTGCAGAACCAAGCCTTGATGACTCTCATGAATTTTATAATTATAGAGTCTACTTTGACCATAGCCTCTATACAAAGCCCCCTTCAAAATTTGACCTAAATATCCACAATTTTATTCAACAATAAATGGCATAAATATATCTGAGGCAAGGTAAAATTCAACTTAAATGCTTTATTATGAAAACTTAATCATATTTTATTTTTGTAACAGGTGTAGGGTATTATATGGTCAGCCTCGCCCGACTATAATTTCTTACTTGTTTTTTTATTGTTTTTTATGTTATTTATGGGTAATACTGGACGTATGACAAATATTTAATTAATATATGAAATAACTATTAGCCATACGCAGTGTTGAACTTCAGTGTAATATTACGCCATTGTTAAATGATATAAAAATAACAATGAAAAATTCAAGGGAACCTTAAGACTGATATAGACATACATAAGTATCTATATGTCTATAATTTAAGAAAACTGCAGCAATTAAAATATAACTGTACATATTTATTATACAAATAATTGCCTTTTAATAACACTTTTTATTACCTTACCTCTTATCTCTTTATAAGCCACACTATATACGTTGCTTTACATAATAACTTTTGAGATCAAGTGTCATGATTTTATTTGTTTTTCATATAAAATAATAAATTTTTTTAAAAAAATTCTAGCAACAATGGTAAAAAATCAGCATTATTCCTTAATAAGGTATTAAAGGATTAACTTTAGTTTTATAGACATACAAATAGAGCAAAAACGTATGAAAAAAAGAAAGCAGTGTAATGTATGATTTATACAGCAGCATAACAGGCGCTTATAATCCCCGTTGCAGCACTCTTTTTGTATGTCTATTTAATTTTATCTTTTATCATACATATTTAAGTATAATGTTTATGTACTGGTAATTTAAAGAGTTTATAAGCGTGTATTATGTAGGAATATAGAACTGAATATTTAAGTGTAAAACCTGCAGTTCTTAGTGGCTGTTTCGAAGTAGTGAGAGACTTTCTAAAAGTATGTTTGGGTATAGTTAAGAAATTATTGTTTTTCTCTGCCTTAAAAAGAGTTAAAATCATGTCCACCAAATAGTTTAACATTTGAGAAAAAATTCACTTTAAAAGTGATACATTGTTTTTTATAAACCCACTGGACTTTCATATGTCTGGTTGCATAAAATGCAATTAAATGATAATAAAATCGTGTAAATGTTGTGCGCGAATTTTTTTCTCGTTCACTTCATCTGGCAATATTAATGTTGCAGCGCGTTGTTGTACGAAATTACATTTTGAACAGAAAAAAAAATTGGGCAAAATGAACTGGCAAAATTTCATTATGAGAGTTGTACTTTAATATGGAACATTATTAAAGGCTTTTGAATGTTATGAAGGAGATTTAGAGTTTAAAGTGATTTTAAGAGCAAAATTTAAGTAAACTATTTGTTAAGAAATAAGTCTATGAATCAGAAACGTTAAAAAACTTAAATTTAATAAAGAAGACTTTTGTTAAATTCAACTAAAAGTTTGCCAAATGATTACACTCAAAATGTTTGTGATTAGCAGGTCAATTGGGAATCAATCGAGGTTCGAGAAACTCGAAAACTGCATCAACAGTCAAGTATAATTTCAAATACTTGACTGTTGATGCAGTTTTCATCATTAACAAAATCAAAAGATGGGCGTGTCGTACATTTTTGAAAACTACAAAAGAGAATCAATGTCTAAGTTAATGCTCTGTATTTTTGGGGGATCTAAAAGGTCTTATCTGTTACGAGCTGCTGGTTGAATGGTGATGGATGAAAAGTATCTTATACAAGTGATATAATTGAATTTTCATTCCTTGTTCAGGTATGTTCAGAGTAAACTCTGTTCATACCAGAACTACCACAGTATGTCACTGTGAATAAGAACAAAGTCTCGGCGTATTTGATGGATTCGTACTTCGCACTACCGGTTACGTCTCTAGGGGCTGTTGCCGACTCAACAAAGGCCATTCCATCTGCGTGGTTGTAAAGAAAGTGATGTTTTTGCATCTCGGGAGTTAAGCAACGGGCAGCAATGGTCAGAGATAAGATAGCTCAAGTACTTGAGTAAAGTGCACATATACTGGACCGGAACTTTCATATACGTAAAATGCCACTTCCGTGTAAGAAGCACAATGGGCAGTGGTTAGACACCACCGTGTTTGAAAAAGACCACCATGAAATAGGACACCACGGCAAGTGTTCACATAAAGCACTTCGACGTGGTTAAGAACCAGAGTCCTTAAATTTCTATGGAAGAATTCGATATTCATATGAACATTTGGGCTCTAAATGGGCAGGTACAGTAGGCATGGCAACTCCCATATAAAGAAAATTTCATATTATAATATTTGAGAAAATATAACACTTAGAATCCTCAACATTTTTCCAAATCACTTAAGCATTAATGTGGATATTTAAATGGGCGTACTTGCAATAGAGGGCGTGGCACCTAGCATGTGAATTAATTGCATAAAAATCGTATATCTGGGAAACTATTAACTCTAATATCTTATAATTTTCCACTAACACCTTAGACATCCAGGTGAAAAATTTGGCGAAATAGCAATCGAGGGCGTGGCACCGCCCATGTGAATTAAATACAAACATTTTTATATTTGATGAGTTATTACAGTTAGAATCCTAAAATTTTGCGCGAACAACTTTGACATCGATATGCACATTTGGAGAAATAAAGGGAGGGCTACCAATCGGAGCTAGGTACCATCTATAGCATTTAAATGCAAAATTTGGATATCTTGGAAACTATTAGATGTAGAATCTTCACATTTTGCATGGATAACATCGAGATCTATATGAACGTATGAAAAAAATAGGTGAACTTGGAATACGAGGCGTGGCACCTCCCATATAAATTATATACAAAAATTCGTGTATCTGGGAACCTATTAGAAATAGAATTTTCAAATTTTCCAGGGCTGGCATTAATTTTGACTTGATTTAGAGACATCTGTCCATCTGTCCGTCTGTCCTTCCGTCCGTCAATCCAGGTCGCTATTTTCAAGATTATTTCAACTAGCCTCTTTACAACTACACTCCCGGATGGGGCTTTTGAGGCCATAATTATATTAAATGTTCTAATATATCTACAAGAATCAGCAATATCAACTTAGTTTCATATATAATCATAAATCAGCGTGAATTCAATAAACTTAATTTTTTAAAATTTCAAAATATATATTTTTATCTACGAATTTTTGTCTAAAAACACACTATGAAGCACTTTTCCATATCTGCCATAATTCCCATTCCCCTCATAATACGTAAATAATTTTGCACTAAAATACACATTTTAATTAGTAGTCAATATTGTAGTTATTTCATGAATTAAATACATTTATCTTGTATAAACATCTAATCACACACAGACACACACACACACATGCATACACAAAATGATTTGCATTCGAACATTATTGATTTTTACTAAATTAAAACACTAAATAGAGTATTTAGTGTATTGAGCAGCACCACTAAATTGATATTAATTTAATAAAGTGCCGGTTAAAAATCAACTAATCGTGTTATTTAAATACGAAATTTTTGGTTCTACATTTTTGGGGGTATTTATATTTATTTATTGTCTATATACATATATGTATGATTTTTGCTAAATGGCCATTTTGTTGTTTGTGGATAGGTGATAGAGGTTGTTTGGCAATGATTTGTAGACAATTTTGCAATACTTAGTGGTGATTAAATGTAATTAAAAAAGTGTTAATATCAGGGTGTTATAGTTATTAAAATGAAAATGGTATTTTGATTGATTTAATATTTAAAGTGGTTACAGTTAGCAAACGAAATATTTACAATTTAGCAAAATTTTTAAAAGAAATTTTCTTTGCTTTCATCAACTTATATTAATCGATATTTGTGTGAATAATTATCTACAGTATGTACTGCCATTACAACTACTTACTTAAACAGATTTTCGTTGATTTCTACAAGGTGAAAAAAATTACCTTTATGTCAGTGTAAATGAGTTGTTACACCTACAATCATGTATGTGCACTAGGGAGGCCCCGTTTGTATGGAGAAAAATAAATTACTGATGTCTATACCGCAAATGAAAGCTAATGTTCTTAAATTTTTCTCATAAAGTCAGTATTTGGTTAGCTAGTTCTAAGGATAAAAAGGTCCTTTTTAAAGGTATGTTCGAAAAAAATTCCGAAAAATTATCACATAAAAGGCACCTTTTGAACAGCTTCATATTATAACAACGTTATGTATATTTTAGTTGTTAAAATTCAAAAAACCTCAAAAAGGACTCTTAAATCCTTTGCTATAGCTCTTTAAATATTGATGTTAGGACAAAAGGATTTAGACCTTGTATCTTAGTATAAACTAAATTTTGGACTTCACCCTAATGCACAGCAATAATGTTTGAAAGTTTTAAAGGATGAAGTGGAAAAAACTAAATAATTGTAATCATTTTGTATGCAAATGTTTGTAAGTAACAAGAAAAAAGCCCTTTAAGATGCAAGCTACACATATAGTAACATACATATCGTCACCTGTAACGCAAACGGCCCTAACTAACCTAAAATTCAAAATCGATTTTATTGATGATTCTAAAGTATTGCATCAAAACAAATGTCCATGGTCTTCCGACCATAATTATCGATTTTATTGACAAAAAACAAAAGGCCCTATCTACAAAAACATTTAAATATTAAACGCAAAAAGTCCAATTTATCAATTTTTATATACGCCATTGTCAACTATCATAAAAACTGATAGGTTTCACTATTAAACAATTTTTTTAATTACTACAAATAAATCGCGTTGATAGAAACAAACTTTTCAATTTAAATAGTTTTTTGCTTCTCATGTAAAATTTTGAAACTGTTAGATAGGGCCGTTTGTGTTTTAGGTATCGATATATAAAACTTACTTACTTTCTTTGAAATAAAACATTTGTTGTTGAAGATAATTGGGAAATTTTTGAAAATAAGATTTTTTCCATACCATCTTTTTCGTTTCGTTTGAAGTTAGAAAATTTCTTATTTTATAAAACGAAACTTTTGTTGAAGTGAAAGTTTTTTTATGAAAAATACTGAGAAATTTTTGAAAATTTAAATTTTTTACATAAAAACTTTTTGGAACGTTTGTCGTTTTGTTTAATGAAACTTCTCATAGACCCCTAAACCTAACATCCTTTCAACGTAAACCTAAGATGCTTTCGAGCTTGGAACGTGTAGCCAATAACATGGTTCATAGACTAAAATCGTAGGTTCTTTCAATAACGTACCAACTGATATTCTTATCCACTTCTTAGACCAGTTCTAGCTTGTCTAGGATCAGCCATATGTTAGTGAATAAGTGGATAAACTGCGAGAGGTACGTTACACAGTGGTAAAGACATCTTCAAAACTTCGTTCTAGTGAAATTTAACACACGTAAAGACGAAGTGTTGTTAGGACCTTATGGGACCATCAGTCAAGGGTCCGTAAAGTAGGACCCCTCGGGTATGTTTTTAAAAACAAACTCATTTTTTCGTTTGAGTTCCGATTAAAGAAAAATATATATGTATTTAAATTAACTCTAATAGTTCAGGAGATATTCTCATTTGAAAATAAAATTTTCAGCATTTTTCCCGACCCTAATCCAAATATTTTCTTATTTAACTTTTATTCGCTTAGAAACAAAATTACATATCAAATAGTGATTGTTTAACAAGTAGGAATGTATAGTCGTACATGATACCCTACATCAGTGACTATGTTAAGTATTGGAGATTTTTTTAATAATAATAAAGCATTTATATTGTTTTACCTAATTTGTTGACAAAAAAGAAATGTTCTGAAAGAGGTGTTATATAGGGGCAAGGGTAAATAAGGGCCTATACTTATAAATTTTGGTAGATGGATTTATTTTTACATTAATGATATTTATGCCGAATTATACTGATACTAGTATTTATAAGTGAATTTTGACTTTCAAGTAATTTTCTAAAGTAGACTTAGTATGGGTGCTAGGGTCAAAATAGGGCCGATCATTACGAAAATCTGCAGAATTATTTATACTTATATAAAGCTAAGATTTTGATGGAAATACTAGATCATTTAAGATAATTATGAGCTCAAAAGCCCTATTCGGTGGAGGCTAGGAGAAATAATCAATCAACTTTTGGAATTCGTCCTTGGGTATAAAGAAGAGTATGTACCAAATTTCATCAACTTAGCTAGAAAATTCCGAACTGTAGCGTGCGCACAAGTTTTACATGGACAAACAGATACGAATGTCGAGAGTTTAATGTGAACACTTGCCTTGACGGCCTTATTTCACGGTGGTCTTTTTCATCCACTGTGTAGACTAGAGATGGTCTATCACGTGCCCCTGAATCCTTCTATGAAGAACTCAGGTGGCAATTTTTGCACATGGCTGAGCCGGTCCATGTATATGCACTTCGCTGAAGAACTCAAGCTCCGGTAATAACATAGGCAGTTGCTACAAAGGAAACGGAGGTTAAGGAACGTTACTACGTAATGAAGGCGAAAGAATCTCATAACGCCACTTGGAACAGTTGGTAGGACCACAAAAGCAGGTCGACAAGCATCCTCAAAATGACTACGTATGAAGTTGCAAGTATCTTGGTACATATTCTTAAGTGAATGAACGGGTTCAAATTAATGTACAGCATGTGGATAGGACTGTCCAACACTTTTGGAAAATTCTAAGGAACTAGTTACAGAATAAAGATTTTCTGCTCATTTCATCATTAGATTCCTTGCATGTACATATGGGCAATTCCATGTCAAGTGACCCAACTCAAAAAATCGATTTTAATGAAATTTGCACCAAGATTAGTACTATTAGATAGTAGGCCTATAGGATAGTAGAAGACAAATTTTAAGCTCTATCAAACTAGAACTGCCGGAGTTTAATTATAAAAAAATTAATAAAATTTTTTGGAAACAATAAACTCTTATAAAATTTTTACTAGGACCAATATGTGAAAAGTTACACTCATTTGAATAAAACCATGTATGACCAAAATGTCCAACTTTGACCCGTCTAACTCAGGCAGTTCTTGACCGATGGAACTGAAAATTTGTGTCTAATAGTACTAACATTGGTGCAAATTTCATCCAAATTGGAAGACATCGATTTTAATAGTTGGCCCACTTGACACGACATTACCCATATGTATCTGAAATTTTCCATAAAAATTGGCACAGAATTATCCCAGTAGCTGTTCAAATATATTTTTTCGGATCGGATGATATACATAACCTTTACAACCATATCCAACCATTTTACCTGTTTGCCAACGCTATGTCTATAACAATTTTTCACCTTTCATTTAATGTGCAAACGAACGTCAAACAAAATGTTTGTAATAAGGAAAAAACATAAAAAGAACCTTAACACTTCAACACTTTTTAGCATTTTCTTGTTGCACTTTCGAAAATAACAAAGTAATTATCACCTTAAAGTTCATAGTAAAATTAAACTTTTACAAAGAACATTTTTGTTGTGTTTTAAAAATTTGGCTACACAGACAAATTGTCTGCTTGTAGGTGTAATAGGGAGACAGAGGTGAGGGTTATAATTTGAAAAATTAGTAAAACTAAGTAATAGAAATGGAGGTGATGAGTTGCTTCTGATTTAGTAGAAATGAGAATGAATGCATAGAAAATGATTGCGATAAACATATTATTATAAATGTGGTTGGGAGAACTAAAAATAGTATGATTACAGTAACCGTAATATAATTAAATTTCGACAAAAATTTTAAGAATGTTTGCTGCGACCATGCCTAACACTTCTAATTGGTATATAGTATTTTACGATTCTTGATTGGTATTTGCAATACAGAAACTCAAAGAATCCTCTTTATTTTACTATTTAATTTTTAGTCCTAACAAGAGAAAATTGTTACAAAAACACATGCCATACTCAAGTAGCAACATTATTATCATTCTCTACAACTCTTCAATAAGTTAAATTTAAAATATTATTTTAAATTACACCATATTCTGGCAAGGAATGCTTAACAAGTTTAGCGAAATAAAAAAATAAGGAAACAAAAGTTTACGTTTTTTTTGCCACTACTCAGCTCAAGTTTTCTTTAGCACACTGCTAGCTTTATGCCTCATCTGATCCTTACAACAACGCTAACTGACTAACTGCTACAAGTACTACTTATAACAGACACTTTACCAAAAATAAAAAATAAAAATTGCAGATAGAAAAAAAAAAACAGAAACTGAAAACCTTTTGTATTTTACTTTTGTTAGATTCTTATTTTACGGTTCTGTACTTTAACAAGTAGAAGTGTTGGTTGGTTGCTTCTATGGCTGGGCTGGTTTTGTTGGTTATTCCAGCAGTAGTAGTATCTGCTTCATTTTAAATTTGATTATAGAAAACATACAAACAACCATTTCCAACACTAATAGACAAGACTAAAATTGGTAAAAGGAAAAAAAATGAAAGTATATAGTATAGAAATAAAGACTATAAAGGAAAGATAAAATATATAAACGTGATAGGTAACAGATGACTACGATGATGACGATAATGATCATCATTATAATCATTATCATCTTCATTATTTAACTTAAACCAAATTGCAGAAGGTGGTAAATAACATACAGTCAGATCATTGCAGCGGAAATGATGTTTGGTTAGACATTACCAGTTGCCGTTGCCAGCCAACGCAATAGACAAACAAACATTTTACTTACAACACCTAAGTACAAACAAGCATATTTAAACATTATTAAAAGGGGTTACACGAAAGAATACAGTCCTAGTTCAGTTTAGTTCAGTTCTAGTTCAGTTCTAGTTCAGTTCTAGTTCAGTTCTAGTTCAGTTCTAGTTCAGTTCTAGTTCAGTTCTAGTTCAGTTCTAGTTCAGTTCTAGTTCAGTTCTAGTTCAGTTCTAGTTCAGTTCTAGTTCAGTTCTAGTTCAGTTCTAGTTCAGTTCTAGTTCAGTTCTAGTTCAGTTCTAGTTCAGTTCTAGTTCAGTTCTAGTTCAGTTCTAGTTCAGTTCTAGTTCAGTTCTAGTTCAGTTCTAGTTCAGTTCTAGTTCAGTTCTAGTTCAGTTCTAGTTCAGTTCTAGTTCTAGTTCAGTTCTAGTTCAGTTCTAGTTCTAGTTCAGTTCTAGTTCTAGTTCAGTTCTAGTTTCAGTTCTAGTTCAGTTCTTAGTTCTAGTTCAGTTTAGTTCAGTTCTAGTTCAGTTCTAGTTCAGTTCTAGTCAGTTCTAGTCAGTTCTAGTCAGTTCTAGTTCAGTTCTAGTTCAGTTCTAGTTCGTTCTAGTTCAGTTCTAGTTCAGTTCTAGTTCAGTTCAGTTCAGTTCTAGTTCAGTTCTAGTCGTTCAGTTCTTGTTCAGTTCAGATCTAGTTCAGTTCAGTTCTAGTTCAGTTTTAGTTCAATTCTACTTTTGTACAAAGAGTTGAGAGTTAAATTTGAAGCTCATAGAGCAACAAGACTCGATATTTTATAGTTGACACGTCGAAACCTAATTCTCGGATTTCTTTTATGACTGTGTAGTTAGCCTGAATTTAAGGTGAAGAACGGTGTATGTTTAGTGGAATTTCGGGGAGACTAAATTGGAGTATTTCGGAGCAGTGTTTTTTTCTTCTTGCACAACCTTTTATAAATTTCCTACAAATTTTAAACAACACCACCTACAACCAAATGCTTTAACTCCTCAATTCAGCTGTTTTGTGTATTTTGTGGTTTTTGAACTAGAGAAAAGGAAGAAGTAAAAAAATCTTTACGGAAGATAGAAAAAATAATACTCAACTTAGTGCTGTTGAGTTGGTTAAATTAGTTAGAAGAAGAATAAGAATAAAATACCACACATATGAACATTTAAGCATACATTTGTACAAGAACCCACATAAAACACATAATAGTATATACGTAACCCGATAGTGCTAAAAACTTATCCCCAAACTAACAGTTCAAATTTGATTAGCATTAGATCCTTTATAGCAGAAATAGAATTATGTATATATATGTAAACTGTCCGTAATTTAGACCCAAATATTAAAAAGTTTTTAATTAGGCAGTTATCTAGTTCTTTAAACTGCATTTTGCGAAAAAGTAATCACATTACCACTTCCAAATGTAGCGGTCTACACTTCAAATTGTTATAAGTATGTGTTGCATGGCATCAAATATATATTATCTGTAGTGCGAAAGGCATTTTCTTTATTGTGGTTTAAATGAAAAGATGTTGAAATTTAAAGAATGATTACAAAAAGCAAGAAAAAAACTGAAAAACGAGAATTTAAACTGACAGGTGAAAGCATTAGCAGTTATTTTATATTTAGAATAAAGGTAAAGTTAACAGCAACAACAAAAGCTAAAGGAGAAGAAGCAATAGTCGGAGCAACAAATATCATTTTAATGAAATTATAGTGCAATGAATTTATTTAGATTTTCTATATATTAGAAAAAATGTGCATATTTTGAGTGGGATTATCAAAGACATATGGTTGTAAACAGTGAATGAGATTTTTGATGAATTAATTTAAAATTTGAGAATATAAAATTTTGAAAAAATTATAAAAACTTATATAAAAGGTATTTTTATAAGAAATAAATACCAAATAGCGAGCTATTTTTGCTCTTAAAAGAGAACATATAATAAATAGAGTTCATCAATTTTCATCCGGAAAATTATTGAGTTATTAGAAAACTTAAGGGAAAGATCAAAAGTTTTAGTTCGGTTCTAGTTCAGTTCTAGTTCAGTTCTAGTTTAGTTCTAGTTTAGTTCTAGTTTAGTTCTAGTTCAGTTCTAGTTCTGTTCAGTTCTGGTTCAGTTCTAGTTCTAGTTCAGTTCTAGTTCAGTTCTAGTTCAGTTCTAGTTCAGTATCTAGTTCAGTTCTAGGTTCTAGTTCAGTTCTAGTTCAGTTCTAGTTCAGTTCTAGTTCAATTTCTAGTTCAGTTCTAGTTCAGTTCTAGTTCAGTTCTAGTTCGTTCTAGTTCAGTTCTAGTTCAGTTCTAGTTCAGTTCTAGTTCATCTAGTTCAGTCTAGTTCAGTTCTAGTTCAGTTCTAGTTCAGTTCTAGTTCAGTTCTAGTTCAGTTCTAGTTCAGTTTTCTAGTTCAGTTCTAGTTCAGTTCTAGTTCAGTTCTAGTTCAGTTCTAGTTCAGTTCTAGTTCAGTTCTAGTTCAGTTCTAGTTCAGTTCTAGTTCAGTTCTAGTTCAGTTCTAGTTCAGTTCTAGTTCAGTTCTAGTTCAGTTAGTCAGTTCTAGTTCAGTTCTAGTTCAGTTCTAGTTCAGTTCTAGTTCAGTTCTAGTTCAGTTCTAGTTCAGTTCTAGTTCAGTTCTAGTTCAGTTCTAGTTCAGTTTTCAGTTCTAGTTCAGTTCTAGTTCAGTTCTAGTTCAGTTCTAGTTCAGTTCTAGTTCAGTTCTAGTTCAGTTCTAGTTCAGTTCTAGTTCAGTTCTAGTAGTCTTTCAGTTCTAGTTCAGTTCTAGTTCAGTTCTAGAGAACATATAATAAATAGAGTTCATCATTTTTTCATCCGGAAAATTATTGAGTTATTAGAAAACTTAAGGGAAAGATCAAAAGTTCTAGTTCGGTTCTAGTTCGGTTCTAGTTCAGTTCTAGTTCAGTTCTAGTTTAGTTCTAGTTTAGTTCTAGTTCAGTTCTAGTTCTGGTTCAGTTCTGGTTCAGTTCTAGTTCTAGTTCAGTTCTAGTTCAGTTCTAGTTCAGTTCTAGTTCAGTTCTAGTTCAGTTCTAGTTCAGTTCTAGTTCAGTTCTAGTTCAGTTCTAGTTCAGTTCTAGTTCAGTTCTAGTTCAGTTCTAGTTCAGTTCTAGTTCAGTTCTAGTTCAGTTCTAGTTCAGTTCTAGTTCAGTTCTAGTTCAGTTCTAGTTCAGTTCTAGTTCAGTTCTAGTTCAGTTCTAGAGAACATATAATAAATAGAGTTCATCAATTTTCATCCGGAAAATTATTGAGTTATTAGAAAACTTAAGGGAAAGATCAAAAGTTCTAGTTCGGTTCTAGTTCGGTTCTAGTTCAGTTCTAGTTCAGTTCTAGTTTAGTTCTAGTTTAGTTCTAGTTCAGTTCTAGTTCTGGTTCAGTTCTGGTTCAGTTCTGGTTCAGTTCTAGTTCTAGTTCAGTTCTAGTTCAGTTCTAGTTCAGTTCTAGTTCAGTTCTAGTTCAGTTCTAGTTCAGTTCTAGTTCAGTTCTAGTTCAGTTCTAGTTCAGTTCTAGTTCAGTTCTAGTTCAGTTCTAGTTCAGTTCTAGTTCAGTTCTAGTTCAGTTCTAGTTCAGTTCTAGTTCAGTTCTAGTTCAGTTCTAGTTCAGTTCTAGTTCAGTTCTAGTTCAGTTCTAGTTCAGTTCTAGTTCAGTTCTAGTTCAGTTCTAGTTCAGTTCTAGTTAAGTTATAGTTCAGTTATAGTTCAGTTCTAGTTCAGTTCTAGTTTAGTTTTAGTTCAGTTCTTGTTCACTTCTTGTTCAATAGTTATATTAGACAAGTGTGAATGATAAAAATTGTATTTAAAAAATTAGTTCATTAAAAGATTAATACTACACGTATGTAATTTACCGAAACAATTGACATCCCCTCACTTAAATAACTTAAATTGCACTTATTAATTTCATAAAACCACTTTAATAAAAAACATCCATTTATTCGCTTTTAATTAACAAACTATTAAAATTATAAAACAATTGAAGTGCAACAATTTATAAAAAAAATATTATGCGAGAGAAAACGTAAAAAAAACAAAAACTAGTCATTAATTAAAATCAAATATAATTAATTGAGAAAATAGTAAAATGTTTAATAAACTTATAAATAGTACAAATGAAACGATGATTTATAATTAAAATGTAACCTGTAATTTTACAATACCTTTGAGCAAAAACTTTTCTTTTTACATTTACCTCCCTCTTACAGGGAATTTGTAATGTAATTTTGATTTAAAACAGCAGCTGACAACACACATGACTTGCTTACTTACCTGCAAATAAAAAGAAAGAGAGAAATGTATATGAAATAAGTTTTGAAGGTGTGTTAGTTTAGCTAAATGCAATATGATTACAATTGTTATAACTTTATTTTATTCATTATCATTATGCCATTCTTCCTGTGTTTTTTTGTTTCTTTATAATTTTTAAACAAACTTAAACTAATACTCCCTTCTACTCAGATTCTTGTTTCAGGTTTGTTTTTTTTACAGTTCAACTCAATTATAGTTTTAGTTAAATATAGAAAAAGTTAACTTTTTGTTTAACTTAAACTAATAATTTGTAAATGAACACCTTAGTATGAAATGAAATTAGAAAAACATAAAAGTTTATTTTTAATCCTTTTTTGTTACTTTGTGGATGTGTGTGTGTTTGTATATTAGAATTGTATCGAGTGAGATTAAAGGACATAGTAGAAATTGTATTTGATTACGTGGGAGTTTTCTTTGGTTAAAAGTGGGGGAATTGAATTTTTGTTTTTTAAGCTAATTAAAATCAATTTTGTAAAATATACTTATCGCAACATAGAAATGTAGTAAAAGTTTGACAAATTGTTGGGTAAGTTTTTGCTGGGTGAGTTTGTTATTTTGATTCTTTATACGAATTTAATACAAGTAAAGGTACTTTTATTGAATTTTGCTTCAAATATCTCTGAATTTTTTCCAAAAAATCCCCGTTTTTTGTGACTTCTCGAAATTTTATTTTTCGAATTTTTAACGCTGGTCAAAAGTGGGAGTGTGTCATAGATACTTTTTACTTTTATGAGCTCCACGCCCCAAACGTGAGATATTATAAACTGGTGAAGAAATATTTGGACTTTAATAATAAAGTCAGATTTTTGTTAAAACGTCTATTTTTCTGGAGAAACTTCAATTTTTTTACTGAAAATCAGAATTTTTAAAAAGTTCACTTTTCTATAGAAAACATGGAAAATTTTTCTGTGAAATATTGATTATTTTAAGCGAAAAGTATTTACTTTAGCCAGTTTTTATGAAAATTCGAAAATACACCAAGTGGAAATTATACCCCAACTTTCAATAATGATACTTTTAACCTTTAATTATTTTTTAATTAAATGTAAATTTTTATTTTAGTTACAAATTAGTATTGTTATACCTTACATCACTTTGCTGATGTTTGTAACGCACAAATATTGGTCCTACACCTTAAAGTATACCGATCGACTCAGAATCACTTTCGATTAAGACATGTCCGTCCGTTCGTCTGTCCGGCTGGCTGTCCATCTAAACCTTGTGCGCAAGCTACAGGATCGACACAGAATCACTTTCTGAGTCGTTTAAGATATGTCCGTCCTTTCGTCCGTCTGGCTGGCTGTGCATGTAAAGCTCAGAATAATTTTCTGAGTCGTTTAAGACATGTCCGTCCGTCCGTCCTTCCTTCCGTCTGTCCGGCTGGCTGGCTGTGCACGTAAACCTTCCGCGCGAACTAAAGGCCGCAGTTAGGCGTTTAGGGTATCATATAGTTAGCCATGCCATTCCTACTTGTTAATTAATTTAATCCTTTTTTTTTTTTTCAAATCTATTATTAGAAATTCATACGAAAAAAACCCATATGTTTGCGATTTCACACCAACACAACCTCGATTCATTGTATAACGTTTAATGAGTGGGTATTGCTGCAGTTAAAGAGGAAATTTTCAATATGATTTTTAATTCAAATGTTACATATTTACATACATACACACGTAGCCAGACATTGTAGTGGCTAAATGCAGACACAACTTTTACAACTTTTTTTTTTTGATAAATAAATAAAAATGTAAGTCTGATTGTAATGCATACGAGTAGGATATAAATGAAAGCAGAGGTTCTGAAACTATGAAAACATATAACATTATTACTAAAGTGAAAAACCAAATAAAAAAATAAATAAATAATTTCCTAAAATAATCCCTTTAAAAACTGTTTAGGAATCCCCTTCTTAATATTAAAGCGTTCAAGTCAAGTCATAATGATTTATGGCAACTGTAACTGTATATGCACATATACGCAACAAAATTACTAGAGTCATTGTAAAGACATTTAACAATCCTGCCCCTTATTTGAAAACTAATTTCTTGTATTGTAAAATGTATTTAAGCTTTTAAGCAAATACACACAAACTTCTTAGAATAAGGACTACATTGACTTAAAATACACACACACACATATATTTGTAGGGTGAAATGAAACAAGAACGTGTGGCTACATTTTGATTGTGGGTGTCAAGTGTGGAAATACTTATATGTATAAAGATATTTACATTAAGGTAGTTTGACTTTACTTTAAATGTAGATAAATAATTAAATTATATACACAACAAAACTTACATTGAAAACAAGTAGGAAAGTATAGTCGGGCATGACCGATCATATGATACTATACACCATGAAATGATTTATTTTATGTTGAATTTTACCTTAATTCCAATGTACTTAAGTAGTTTATAGATGAAAAACAAATTTTCCAAAAGAGGCTTATATGGGAGTTAGGGTCAAATATGGGCTGATCTTTCTTTTTCAACCAATTGGTGAGCTTTTCTAACGACTCACAACCGCCCCATTGTGCTTCTTACACGCAGGTGGTAATTAACATACATATGTATATGGAAGTTCCGGTCCAGTATACGTGCGCAAATAAGCCAAGACTTTGTTCTTACTCACAGTGATATACTGTGGTAAATCGAGTATGAATAGAGCTTACCCTGGACATACCTGGACAAAGAAGGAAAATTCAATGGTATCACTTGTATAAGATACCTTTCATCCATCACCATTCTCATTCATCTGACACACTCAATAGAGAACAACATCCGACACATGGCATGGCCCGTATACCCCTACTTTCATCCTGTATCATATACTATTAAAACCAACTCATTTCCTACGCTTAGTCCCACAGTCACTGTGGGGTATCTGTTGTCATTCGGCAACAGCACCGATCTTATACCGAAATATAGATTTCACCATGCATCAGTCTTTTAACCGCTACTTACTCTTCCCGCCACTACGTGGATCCCGAAGGAACCTCAACCAACTGACCAGCCAGAATAAGTTCTGCGGGCGACTGACCACCCGTTGAGGCAGTTGAAATTTGAAATTGACATGTTTTTTACGAACCAAGTGAGACTCTTGAGATTCAAAGTCTTTGCTCCACAATTGCCATAGAAGGTCCTATTCCGAATAGGACCTTGATGCTTATATTAATATCGATATTTGTGCGTATACAAATACATACTTAGATTTTTAATTATTTTCTACAGAACTGAATTTTAATTACACTCTAATAATAGTTGTTATAGTTTTTTAATAAACAATATGGCGTGACAGACATTACTATTATTGTTTAGTTTTAAACATTTCGCGTAAAGTAATTTTCAATCTACTTACGTTTTGCTTTTTTTAATCGTCTGATCTTTAAATTATACATTTACAGACATTAACTTGTCGGTATGAAAACTCATATTAAAAAAAAAAAAATACAAAAACCTCCCAAATAGGGTGTCCCGAGAACCCCTAAATTTAAGCTTATCGGCGGAAAAATAATGAAATGTTAAAAAAACGAACTTTAGTGCATTATAAGGGGCCTTTAAACTCCAAAAATACTGTAGAGAAATTGTTAAATTAATCGGATCAAAATTAACTAATTTTTGAGATACATTTCAAAAAATGGATATATTTTTCCCAAATTATACTGAGGTCGGGAATTTGAAACGCTGACAGGGTCCCGAGGACTGTTCCAAAAAATATGTTTTATTTATCTCGTGGGTATTACTGCATGAGATTCTTAAAAACGCTGATCCTCCGGACACTCTAATGAACACATACACATATGTACTTAAGAATATAAACCCAACAGTTCTCGAAACTATAATCTATAATCTCCTTTTTCCGAATCTTATATGCCCCTCACCATAGTGCAGGCATGGGGGGTAATGATTACACAAAGTAATTTATTACATGGTCAATTACAATTACTTGTAATGTGTAATTGAGTAATAACCAATTACAAATACTTGTAATTGTAATTAAATTTTTCCAATTACAATTACTTGTAATGTGTAATTGACCAATAACCAATTACAATTACTTGTAATTGTAATTAAAGTTTTCCCAATTAATTGGCAAAACTTCAATTACCATTACAAGTAATTGTAATTGTTAAAACTTCAATTACAATTACAAAGAATTGTAATTGTCAAAACTTCAATTACAATTAAAAGTAATTGTAATTGGTAAAGCTTCAATTACAATTACTTCAAATGTAATTGTAATTGAAAATGTAGTCATTACCCCCCAACCCTGCCATAGTGTGTGAATTAATTTTAAAAAAATTTAATTTATTTCATTTTTCCGACTCTACCATTACTTTAGCAACAACAAAATAAAACAAAAAACAACAACAACTAACGCCAAACGAACTAAACACTAAAGAAGCAAAAACAAAATACGTGAAGCATTAAAACCTACACATATCCAAACATACGTTTTTTCCAATAAGCAATGTTGTTGTTGCTTTTATGTCAAAGCAAGCAAAAAATTTTCTGTTTTTGATGAAATTTTCAGAGGATGTCTCTGACTTTTGCTTATATCTCGGTTATTTACAGACGAATTTTGCTGATTTTAAATAGGAAACTTATCGAAATCATGTCTGATAGAATTATTAAAGATTTGGACCGCGTAGATATCTGAGATCTTTAGAAAATTGATTTTAACAGTCACACAGACGGACAGACAGACAGACAGACAGACAGACAGACAGACAGACAGACAGACGGACGGACATGGTTTAATCGACTCTGAGATATATTTAACAAATCGAAATCTTGGCCTTATTGATGCAAAGTTATGTATAAATGTATATTGTGGGTCATTAGTATATTCAATTGAGAGCACGAAACGCTGCTTAATTGGTCATTAAAACTAAAGTTAGGAGGCCATCGTAATACAATTTTGCAAAAGGTACTTTTATGTACCTAGCTCCCATATAAATTGTCCTTAAAAAATAACTATAATGTTCATAACTAGCTCCAAAATACAATAGAAGCCATGAACTTCGAAATAAACATGTTTAAAAAGTAAATATTCTCTAACAAATTTCATGAAAACAGGGACACATTTGACCCTAGCGTCCATATAAGATCCCCAACAGAAAATTATTTATCCGTAAATAACTGGCTTAAAGGAGCAGTATTCTCAGCAAAAACTTACATTGAAAAGTAATAAGTCAAAATTCAAAAAAAAAAAAAAAAAAACGTACCGTATTATTTATTATCATTGAATTGTCAACAAATATGCCACGCCCATTTAACAGATTCTGCCCATATTTTGCTATGAACGTTTATATTGATGTATTCTGTAAACATGAATACGGCTTTGCAAAAGCGAGTTATGATTTTATTCCGGCTAGATTGAGCATTTGGTCTACTATGCCGTGGTGGCATTGGAGGCAAGTACGTGGTGACATGGAGTGTCAATCTCGCTTACAAATAACTACTTAAATAAGTACTTCCAAATAAGGAGTTAATAATTTTTCACACAATACGAACCAGGTCCTCTTGTTCGTTAGTTCGCTGTCCTACTTACAATACCACTGCCTAGTTATTATATTTTTCACATAAAAGTCCTTTTAGAATTGAACTTGAAAAATCATAAATGTTTAAATACCGTAACAATTGTGATCAAATTTAGCATATATAAATTCTAAGTACTCAAAAATCATATTGTAAAGTATAAGCAAAACCAGACCACATTTATTTAAAGCTCTCAAAGCTACCGGAAAATTGTATACGTCTAAGTTGGAATATTGGTGTGGTGGCTGTTGTGCATTCATGTGGTTTTACAATTTTTAACACAATGAATTTGTAATTTTTACTTTCACAAATTTGTTAACTACACATGTAGAGAGGAGACGACTCTCGTACACATAAAGGTTTCAGACAAATTTTCACTCCCTTTTATTGAATCACAAGAGGTGGGTTGGCTCGTTTATATTCCTCCATATCAACTCTTATACCTACTGTGTATATTTTCTATTTTTACATTTTTTCTTTTTTTTTTCAATGTATTTCGTACTATATAAAGTTTTATGTAGAATCATTGTTTGAACATTAATTACCATGGAGAGCTTAATTTAATTTACATTTTCATTTTGATAACATTGTTTTTACATTTTACTTTTTCGCTTTTTGTTCTCTTTATGTTGTATATGTTTACTTAGTTGATCACAAGTTTATCAACAATTTATTTTATATAAAATATTGTGCAAAAAAGGGGGAATAAATTTATTTAACAAAAAAAAAGTTACACAAATTATTTTATTTGAAAGTTATAGAAATTAAACCACAATCATTTTGAAAATTTATCCCTGCAGGCACTCTAAAAAAAGTTACGAAAGGATTGATGTATTACGAGCACAAAGTTAAAAACACAAAATTTTATTTAATTTTCATAAAATTTATGATGTTTCATAAAATTCACAGTTTTGGAGTATTGTGATGAGGCTAATTATCTCAAATATTATTTGGGGGTATTGAGAATTGTTTTAAATAAATCAAACAAATTTAATATTATATGGTTGGCTTGGAAAAAATAAGACAATGAGAAGTATTATTTAGAATGAGTGTAATGTAAAGTTGTTTACAAAACTTATGAAAATGCGTACTGAATTTATAGAATTTGTTATCAAGTTTATAGTTTTAGTTCAGTTCTAGTTCAGTTCTAGTTCAGTTCTAGTCAGTTCTAGTTCAGTTCTAGTTCAGTTCTAGTTCAGTTCTAGTTCAGTTCTAGATCAGTTCTAGTTCAGTTCAAGTTCAGTTCTAGTTCAGTTCTAGTTCAGTTCTAGATCAGTTCTAGTTCAGTTCTAGTTCAGTTATAGTTCAGTTCTAGTTCAGTTCTAGTTCAGTTCTAGTTCAGTTCTAGTTCAGTTCTAGTTCAGTTCTAGTTCAGTTCTAGTTCAGTTCTAGTTCAGTTCTAGTTCAGTTCAGTTCTAGTTCAGTTCTAGTTCAGTTCTAGTTCAGTTCTAGTTCAGTTCTAGTTCAGTTCTAGTTCAGTTCTAGTTCAGTTCTAGTTCAGTTCTAGTTCAGTTCTAGTTCAGTTCTAGTTCAGTTCTAGTTCAGTTCTAGTTCAGTTCTAGTTCAGTTCCAGTTCAGTTCTAGTTCTAGTTCAGTTCTAGTTCAGTTATAGTTCAGTTCTAGTTCAGTTCTAGTTCAGTTCTAGTTCAGTTCTAGTTCAGTTCTAGTTCAGTTCTAGTTCAGTTCTAGTTCAGTTCTAGTTCAGTTCTAGTTCAGTTCTAGTTCAGTTCTAGTTCAGTTCTAGTTCAGTTCTAGTTCAGTTCTAGTTCAGTTCTAGTTCAGTTCTAGTTCAGTTCTAGTTCAGTTCTAGTTCAGTTCTAGTTCAGTTCTAGTTCAGTTCTAGTTTAGTTCTAGTTCAGTTCTAGTTCAGTTCTAGTTCAGTTCTAGTTCAGTTCTAGTTCAGTTCTAGTTCAGTTCTAGTTCAGTTCTAGTTCAGTTCAGTTCTAGTTCAGTTCTAGTTCAGTTCTAGTTCAGTTCTAGTTCAGTTCTAGTTCAGTTCTAGTTCAGTTCTAGTTCAGTTCTAGTTCAGTTCTAGATCAGTTCTAGTTCAGTTCTAGTTCAGTTCTAGTTCAGTTCTAGTTCAGTTCTAGTTCAGTTCTAGTTCAGTTCTAGTTCAGTTCTAGTTCAGTTCTAGTTCAGTTCTAGTTCAGTTCTAGTTCAGTTCTAGTTCAGTTCTAGTTCAGTTGTATTTTATTATATTTTATTCCAGAGTTCATATTGACTTTAAATTCACCTGAAATTTTTTATTGTGTATGTATTGATGGTATGAGTATGTACGGCATATTCGAATACAACACCCTTACTTGTTGCTGATTTTCTTTATGATTAGATTAGTAAATCAAGACGTGTGTTTTCTAAAACTTAAGGAAATCACAAAACAAATTATTGACAGTTTGGTGAAAATGACCTCTTTATCAGTAGATTCTAAGATTCCTAATATTTGCGCTTATTTGTTATAAAAGTCTAGCCAAATAAGAAGCTATTAAATTGCAATAAAACTTTTGGAGTTAAAAAATATTTATTGATTACAATTACCTGACATTTGTAAGACTCAAAATTAATTATGGTAAATTAAGTAAATTTGTCTAGTAGCAATTTTACTGGAATTGCTACAGAAAATAATCGCAATACTCTTAAGGGAATAATCACTGAAAGTTTTAGCACTAAAGACTTACTTACAAAATTGTGGACATTATAAAAGATTTAAGATTTTTTTCTTTTATAAATAAATAAAAAAGAACAAAATATTGTTGTGGGAAAAGCATTCCAACATAATATAATAACAACAATGATAATATTTGGAACACATCCAAAATGTATTTTATTTCATAGATAAAGAAAAAACGACAGAAATACTGTCACTGAAAAGTATGAATGCATAAAGTAAATAAAAAAAACTTGAAAGCCAAAAGGTAATTTAGATTATTTGTATTTCAAAAAAGTCCTTTATATAAATTTATTGTTTTTTCCATAATAAATAAATTTCCAAGTTTCCGCCTCTTACAATATCTTCATTATACGCTAGTGTTGGAAGTAGCCATGATCTAATTTTATTTCTATTTACTTAAGGTTTTACTTGTACTGCTCTTCCTTTTCCTTCTATTCCATCTCCACCTGCTCCCTAATAAATTTGTTGTTTGTTTTAAAAAGTTTGTAAAATTTTGTAATGCAATATTACTTGACTGCTATGCAAACATTTGTAAAAGTTTCTTAACTATGCCAAAATTTGATTTAAACGGCATTTATCACTTACTTACTGGGCTATTTACTTAAATGACATTTGACCATTATTGCTATACAGCGACGTCGTCAGCTTGACAAATAGCGCTGAATAGTATGATGAAATTGCTTCAATGTAAACCTGCAGTTCGGGATAATTGTCCAAAATTAAATTTACATTTGGGGAATTTCGTGTCAAGTGACTTAATTTTAAAAATCGATATCTTCCGATTTGGATGTTGCCCAAAAAGAAATTTTCAGCTCTATCGGTCGAGATCTGCCGGACTTAGAGGAGATCAAAGTTGGACATTTTGGTCATACAGGGTTTTATTCAAATGAGTGTAACTTTTCACCTATTGCTCCTAGCAAAAGTTGTCCAAATGAGTTCAAATAGCTACTTCTTCATTTAAAAAAAATATATATATATATATATATATATATATATATATATATATATATATATATATATATATATATTTTATTTTTTTTTTTTTTTTTCAAATGCTTTTTAAGGCAATGGTCTACGCTTTCTTTTGAGCAAAAACAAATTCAACAAAAACATCCATTTTGAAAAAATAGGGGAAAATTAAGTGCCAAATATTGAAAAAAAATTTATTATTGAGTTACAAATAATGTTTTGGTAGATATCCGCCTAGCATCCCATTACATTCTTTTAAGAAAAAAAAAAAAAGAAATAATGGCCCATTAAAAAAAAAATAAAAAAAAAATAAAAAAAAATTTAAATATCCCATATGTATATCGTCACCTGAGACGCAAACGCCCCTAACTAACCAAAAATTCAAAATTGGACTCCTCCGACCAAAATTAGCTATTCTATTGACAAAAAGAAAAAGACTCTATCTATAAAAATATTTGGATATTAAAGGTAAAAAGTACAATTATCCATTTTTATATACGGCATTGTCAACTATCATAACAACTGATAGGTTTCACTATTAAACAATTTCTTTATTTACTACAAATAAATCGCGATGATAGAAACAAACTTTTCAAAATAAATAGTTTTTTGCTTCTCCTGTAAAATTTTAAAAATGCTAGATAGGGCCGTTTGCTTTTAGGCGACGATATGGGGAATTTCATGTCATGCTACCTAACATTGGAAATCAATGACTGCCGATCATAATGAAATTTGCAGTAATCTTAGTCCACCGGAGAATTTTTAAACAAGAACTCTCTGAGCTACGGAACTGAACTGAACTAAAACTGAACTAGAACTGAACTAGAACTGAACTAGAACTGAACTAGAACTGAACTAGAACTGAACTAGAACTGAACTAGAACTGAACTAGAACTGAACTAGAACTGAACTAGAACTGAACTAGAACTGAACTAGAACTGAACTAGAACTGAACTAGAACTGAACTAGAACTGAACTAGAACTGAACTAGAACTGAACTAGAACTGAACTAGAACTGAACTAGAACTGAACTAGAACTGAACTAGAACTGAAATAGAACTGAAATAGAACTGAAATAGAACTGAAATAGAACTGAACTAGAACTGAACTAGAACTGAACTAGAACTGAACTAGAAACTGAACTAGAACCGAACTAGAACTGAACTAGAACTGAACTAGAACTGAACTAGAACTGAACTGAACTAGAACTGAACTGAACTGAACTGAACTAGAACTGAACTGAACTGAACTGAACTGAACTAGAACTGAACTGAACTAGAACTGAACTGAACTAGACTGAACTAGAACTGAACTAGAACTGAACTAGAACTGAACTAGAACTGAACTAGAACTGAACTAGAACTGAACTAGAACTGAACTAGAACTGAACTAGAACTGAACTAGAACTGAACTAGAACTGAACTAGAACTGAACTAGAACTGAACTAGAACTGAACTAGAACTGAACTGACTGAACTGAACTAGAACTGAACTAGAACTGAACGAACTGAACTAGAACTGAACTAGAACTGAACTAGAACTGAACTAGAACTGAACTAGAACTGAACTAGAACTGAACTAGAACTGAACTAGAACTGAACTAGAACTGAACTAGAACTGACTAGAACTGAACTAGAACTGAACTAGAACTAAACTAGAACTGAACTAGAACTGAACTAGAACTGAACTAGAACTGAACTAGAACTGAACTAGAACTGAACTAGAACTGAACTAGAACTGAACTAGAACTGAACTAGAACTGAACTAGAACTGAACTAGAACTGAACTAGAACTGAACTAGAACTGAACTAGAACTGAACTAGAACTGAACTAGAACTGAACTAGAACTGAACTAGAACTGAACTAGAACTGAACTAGAACTGAACTAGAACTGAACTAGAAACTGAACTAGAACTGAACTAGAACTGAACTAGAACTGAACTAGAACTGAACTAGAACTGAACTAGAACTGAACTAGAACTGAACTAGAACTGAACTAGAACTGAACTAGAACTGAACTAGAACTGAACTAGAACTGAACTAGAACTGAACTAGAACTGAACTAGAACTGAACTAGAACTGAACTAGAACTGAACTAGAACTGAACTAGAACTGAACTAGAACTGAACTAGAACTGAACTAGAACTGAACTAGAACTGAACTAGAACTGAACTACTGAACTAGAACTGAACTAGAACTGAACTAGAACTGAACTAGAACTGAACTAGAACTGAACTAGAACTGAACTAGAACTGAACTAGAACTGAACTAGAACTGAACTAGAACTGAACTAGAACTGAACTAGAACTGAACTAGAACTGAACTAGAACTGAACTAGAACTGAACTAGAACTGAACTAGAACTGAACTAGAACTGAACTAGAACTGAACTAGAACTGAACTAGAACTGAACTAGAACTGAACTAGAACTGAACTAGAACTGACTAGAACTGAACTAGAACTGAACTAGAACTGAACTAGAACTGACTAGAACTGAACTAGAACTGAAACTAGAACTGAACTAGAACTGAACTAGAACTGAACTAGAACTGAACTAGAACTGAACTAGAACTGAACTAGAACTAACTAGAACTGAACTAGACTGAACTAGAACTGAAACTAGAACTGAACTAGAACTGAACTAGAACTGAACTAGAACTGAACTAGAACTGAACTAGAACTGAACTAGAACTGAACTAGAACTGAACTAGAACTGAACTAGAACTGAACTAGAACTGAACTAGAACTGAACTAGAACTGAACTAGAACTGAACTAGAACTGAACTAGAACTGAACTAGAACTGAACTAGAACTGAACTAGAACTGAACTAGAACTGAACTAGAACTGAACTAGAACTGAACTAGAACTGAACTAGAACTGAACTAGAAACTGAACTAGAAACTGAACTAGAACTGAACTAGAACTGAACTAGAACTGAACTAGAACTGAACTAGAACTGAGAACTAGAACTGAACTAGAACTGAACTAGAACTGAACTAGAACTGAACTAGAACTGAACTAGAACTGAACTAGAACTGAACTAGAACTGAACTAGAACTGAACTGAACTGACTAGAACTGAACTAGAACTGAACTAAACTAAAGAACTGAACTAGAACTGAACTAGAACTGAACTAGAACTGAACTAGAACTGACTAGAACTGAACTAGAACTGAACTAGAACTGAACTAGAACTGAACTAGAACTGAACTAGAACTGAACTAGAACTGAACTAGAACTGAACTAGAACTGAACTAGAACGAACTAGAACTGAACTAGAACTGACTAGAACTGAATTAGAACTGAACTGGAACCTTAAATAGACAATCATGCGACTTAAGAATGAAATGTAACACAATATTAGATAAGTTGCCATCACCATTTAATAATCTACATATCTTGCATTTGAAAGTACTTACAAATTTTAGGATTGTTCTTTAACAACGAGTTGGTAGAAAGGAAAAAATGATTGCCAGAGAATGAAAAGAGTATCTGTCTAATATGTATAAGCAATTTGATCCAAATATAAATTTTAAATAGAAACAGATATTTTGATCTGTAAGATCGACTACTGGGACGGATAGAAAATAGAAAATGATTTTCTGCAGATTTGTATAATTTAGAGAAGAAATGCATTTGATAAACTTTTGCAAATTGAACAAGTAAGAAAGTATAGTCGGACGTGGCCGACCATATGATACCCTACACCATTTATGAATATTAGATGTGATTTATTTTTCATAATAAAGCATTTATCTTGAATATTACCTTGATTCCGATTTATTAAAGCAATTTATTGACGAAAAACTAATTTTTTAAAAGAGGCTTTATATGGGGGATAAGAGCGAATGTGAACCGATGCAGATAAAATGGGCTGGATAGATTTGTATTTATATAATATTTGTCTGTGCTAAATTTCATTGCAATAACAGTGTTAATAAATGAATTGCAGATATTCAAGTCACTTTCTGGAGCGGGCTTTGTATGGGGGCTAGAGTCAAATGAAGTCTGATCGTTTCGAAATTCGGCAAGGTTATCAAGGCTTGTACAAACTTAGCTGTGCGAACTTTCATCGAGATACATTTATATTATACATAATTAATAGCTCAAAAGCCCTTTTCGGGGGGTTTAGTTTTATGGGGGCTAGGTGGAATAATGGAATAATGGATTTTAACCATTTTCAATAGGCTTCGTCCTTAGCTCAAAACAGACGTGTATTTCAAATTTCATTATTTTTATCTTGAAAATTGCGACCTGTACTTTGATAACAACGTTTACATGGACACACGGACGGGCGGTCGGATGGACATCGCTAAATTGACTCAGAAAGTGATTCTTAGTCGATCGGTATACTTAAAGGTGGGTATAGTACTAATATTCAGCACAAACTCATAAAACCCTTCCCACTATAGTGGTGTAGGGTACATAAATTGTCTTTCTTTATGTAATTCGAATTACATTAGAAAGTTTCAGTTACAGAATTTCAAAAGCGAAATTAAAATTTTGAATTTTAAATTGACTTATTAATATTAATCATACGCCTCCGATAATTAACATCGTTAGTTTACTTTAAGACTTGCATGATCGAAATCACTTTAAACCCTACTTAAATCCATTGTTTTGTTTAAATGTTATTTAAAAAATATTATAAATAAATGTCATTAAACATTTAAAGCCATTTTTAGCAAAACAACTTTTTTGGATAATGCCCGTCTTGTAGCGATATGTGTGTATTTCAAAATTTGTTCGTTTTCCTAACGATAAATCTTTTAGAGAAATTTAAATTTTTGAAATAGACAAGACGAGGCAAGTTTGTAGTATGGTGGACTAGGGGTTAACTCATATTAGAAACTTTGTTACGATTCACTATTCAAAACAATTTCTAAAAATTTAAAAAAATCTTAAAAATTTTAATAAAATGTTTCAAGTTAATAATCTTTACAAATGTCATTGACCATTTTTTTTTTTCGAATAAAAGAAAACACTAGACGCACTGTTTAAATAACTTACCAATATGAATAGTAACAGCCAATACTAAATTATTTATACAGCAAAATAATCAATATCATTTACACACAAGTTTTTAAATTTTACAAAAAAGAACAAAATTTATACAATTTTGTTGTTATCGTTGTCATATTTAAACTTATGTATAAATAAGCAAGTAGCTACAGACAACGAAAGAGCTCTTTGCTAAATGTTTTAAAAAATTCAATAGATTCACCATAAATTGCACACGACATAAAGGAAAAAAAGGAAAACTACAACAAGATACCGATGAGAATTTCAACACATGTTTTCGAAACTAAAAAGGAAAGAAATGACAAAAAAAGAAACTAAAAACGATTCACTGATAGTTCCTTCCTTTCCATTTAGTCCTTTATTAAACGTTTAATATTTTTGTATTTTAGCTTTTTTGTGTTTGATTTGTATTTGCTACTTTAGACATTTGTTCATTTGCTTTTATTTTTTTATATTTTCTCTGGCCCATATATTATAGTGACCCCCGCACTTCTCTGCAGCGTTGGTCTAATGCAGTCTTTATATGTGTCACCAAAATTAAAATGTTTGTTTGACTTTTTGGGGGAACTTTTTTTTCTTTACAATTTTAAATTTAACACTTGATATTTTTTGTTTAACTTTTAGAGTATTGCCATTTTATTTAAATTTTAGTATTTTGTTTTTTTGTGTGTTTTTAGGGAAAAAAGTTAACAAGTTAACCCAGGAGTAGCAAAGAGGATTAGAACACAACCACTCCAGTCGATATGCCACTATCAACTGAAGACAATTGCTGCTGAATACTTATTTGCAAGTGTATAGAGCAGTAGAGTATGCCACCAAACAATCAACCAAGCAACCAACGAACGAACTAACGTACAACCATCGACTGTGACTAATAAAAAAGACAAACTAATACAGACACTCCAACAGGACACAAATGAATGGAACGGAATACGGAAAAAACAAAAACAATAGCAACAACAGTATCGAACAGTAAGACAAACATAAACAACAACAATATTGGTTATACTCATTCGTTTCTACAGTCATATATTCGTATCCTGCAGATTCTCACTTGCACCCACACAACACAAAAATAGTATTCGTCGTAGTACTTTTGTACCCATTCCAGTTTGTAGTCAAACAACAACATACTATTCACTACGTTGCAACAATAAAAAAAACGACAACAACAATATTTGTAGTAATAAACAATTTTGAGGCCCGAACTTCTTACAACTCAAACAAGTTGAGGCGAATGTCCTCCAAACAAGTAGCGTTGCCAACAGTATTCTAGGAATTGCATATTATGGGACGACAATTTTCGAAATTTCATCTTCTTAGAAAGTTTTCTTCATTTTAATAGAAAACTAGCATAAAATTTAATTTTTAAAGGAATTTGTAACAAATTAAAAAAAATCTCTATTTCTTGAGTTAATTAGGAACTAAAAATTTATTTCCTTCATAGAATTAAACTAGAACTGAAGTAGAACTGAACTATAACTGAACTAGAACTGAACTAGAACTGAACTAGAACTGAACTAGAACTGAACTAGAACTGAACTAGAACTGAACTAGAACTGTACTAGAACTGTACTAGAACTGAACTAGTACTGAACTAGAACTGAACTAGAACTGAACTAGAACTGAACTAGAACTGAACTAGAACTGAACTAGAACTGAACTAGAACTGAACTAGAACTGAACTAGAACTGAACTAGAACTGAACTAGAACTGAACTAGAACTGAACTAGAACTGAACTAGAACTGAACTAGAACTGAACTAGAACTGAACTAGAACTGAACTAGAACTGAACTAGAACTGAACTAGAACTGAACTAGAACTGAACTAGAACTGAACAAGAACTGAACTAGAACCGAACTAGAACTGAACTAGAACTGAACTAGAACTGAACTAGAACTGAACTAGAACTGAACTAGAAATGAACCAGAACTGAACTAGAACTGAACTAGAACTGAACTAGAACTGAACTAGAACTGAACTAGAACTGAACTAGAACTGAACTAGAACTGAACTAGAACTGAACTAGAACTGAACTAGAACTGAACTAGAACTGAACTAGAACTGAACTAGAACTGAACTAGAACTGAACTAGAACTGAACTAGAACTGAACTAGAACTGAACTAGAACTGAACTAGAACTGAACTAGAACTGAACTAGAACTGAACTAGAACTGAACTAGAACTGAACTAGAACTGAACTAGAACTGAACTAGAACTGAACTAGAACTGAACTAGAACTGAACTAGAACTGAACTAGAACTGAACTAGAACTGAACTAGAACTGAACTAGAACTGAACTAGAACTGAACTAGAACTGAACTAGAACTGAACTAGAACTGAACTAGAACTGAACTAGAACTGAACTAGAACTGAACTAGAACTGAACTAGAACTGAACTAGAACTGAACTAGAACTGAACTAGAACTGAACTAGAACTGAACTAGAACTGAACTAGAACTGAACTAGAACTGAACTAGAACTGAACTAGAACTGAACTAGAACTGAACTAGAACTGAACTAGAACTGAACTAGAAGAACTAACTGAACTAGAACTGAACTGGAACTGAACTAGAACTGAACTAGAACTGATGTATTCTGTTTAAAGCTCTACCTAATTAAACAAATTTAAGATTAAAGCGAATTTTGTTACTTCTTTAAATACTTTTATAAAAAATTTATAATTTCACATAAATTAAATAACAGTAGATTTCTGCAAATTTTCTAAAAAAAATTTTGGTTCCAAAAGATTATTATTAAATAACCATCCAAATTAAGTTATGGCAAAAAATTTCATTAATCCTGTTGCTTGCAGGAACTGAACAAAATATTAAAATCACAAAACTATATGTCATAATTTAAATAGATTCAGATACAACATTTTGTTTAAAATTCATCAACATCATACAGCACCCAACAACAAGCAACTCCTACAACAGATCCCCGGCTACCTAGCAAAATCAAAAAACACAAATAAAATCCATGGGAAGGAAGAGAAGAAACTCATTGTTGATTTTGCTCTTCATATGCAAACCTATTTACCCACTTTACTACAAAGTATTGTGTTGCTTACAACAGCAACTATAGCAAAAGCAAAAATAATAAAAATAAAGGATATTTAAAAGGACTATGCATTTCCTACTCTTTTTGAAATGCACTTTTATTTAAGTCGAGTCCTTTTGACTTTTAAAATTAATCGGGTTGCATCAAACATAAACATTACTTTAATTGTATGGCTTTAATAAAACACTTTGTTTTCCTTTCAAACATTGTATTGGCTAAGACTCAAACATGTTGGTATAACTTATAGAGCGTTGCAAGTTAATCGTCAAATGTCTGTAAATGTCTCGGAATTTTGTATATGTATGTAAATATTGTTTTTGTGTTGCTGCATTTATTTTTTTATTTTTCTCAAACTTTTTCATATTCAACACGAGTTGTTACGAATGAATATATCCTAGTAAATTGTTAAACTAACTTAAAATTTTCGAAAAATTTATATTCTTTATAGAAAATTTTCGGAAAATTTCTTTTCTTTATAGAAATTTTTCGGAAAATTTTTCTTTTTTACTGAAAAATTTCGAAAATTTCTCTTCTTTTTTTTTTAGAAAATTTTCGGAAAATTTCTATTCTTTATAGAAAATTTTCGGAACATTTCCATTCTTTAATAAAATTTTTGGAAAAATTTATATTCTTTATAGAAAATTTTCGGAAAATTTCCATCTTTACAGAAAAATTTCGAAACATTTCTATTCTTTATAGAAAATTTCTTTTCTTTATAGAAAATTTTCGGAAAATTTCTCTTCTTTATAGAAAATTTTCGGAAAATTTCTCATCTTTATAGAAAATTTTCGGAAAATTTCTCTTCTTTATAGAAAATTTTCGGAAAATTTCTCATCTTTATAGAAAATTTTCGGAAAATTTCTCTTCTTTATACAAAATTTTCAGAAAATTTCTCTTCTTTAGAGAAAATTTTCGGAAAATTTCTATTCTTTATAGAAAATTTTCGGAAAATTCTATTCTTTATAGAAATTTTTTCGAAAATTTCTTTTCTTTATAGAAAATTTTCGGAAAATTTCTCTTCTTTATAGGAAATTGTCATTAAATTTCTCTTTTTATGATTTATATATAATTATGTTGCTGTAACCTGCTAAAACCATTTTAATATAATACTCTTTAATATAATACTAATTTAATATAATACTCTTATATGTACTTATATACAAATCTATATTAAAACTCTTATACTAACACTTAAGTCTCTTCTATTGAAGCAATTAAATCAGTGTTACTACCAGTAATTTACTAGTATGACAAATATTTTAGGTATTTAGTAGGCCTTTCTATTTTGTTTTTAATGAACCTGAGGTTAATATATTTAAAGTATTATATTTCAGATCTTTTTGTATAAAGAAGCTGTGAAAATCCCATTACGAAGATCATATAAATATTTCAATATAAAATTTTAATTTATTTAAATTCTTTTTCAGGAGAAATATAAAAATTATCTAGGCAACACTTATATTATTTAAAAATTCTCAATTTCTCTCTATTCTACCCCTGCAACATGTTGTAGGTAATTCAAACCATAAAACAGTTGCAAACTACATATTTTTATCACACAATATACTCGACCTACACCACTAATTTCATCAATAGCTGCGACATCAAGAAAAATATCTGATAAAGCTCTATTGTGGGACACAAAGTGCCCACAAAAAAAAAAAACACGCTTACA
Source organism: Lucilia sericata (assembly GCF_015586225.1). Classification (NCBI taxonomy): domain Eukaryota; kingdom Metazoa; phylum Arthropoda; class Insecta; order Diptera; family Calliphoridae; genus Lucilia; species Lucilia sericata. The sequence goes on from NW_023994636.1 coordinate 177,446, forward strand.
AGTGTAAATGTTAAAACACAATGACAGACAATCATACACAAACAAAAAATTCCAAAAAAAGAAGGATGGAATAAGCAGCGATATTTGTGGTGTTTGTTAAATACCATGCATCATCGCGTTAGCTTTTATGCGGCACGTGATGTTTTAGGGGCAACTTAGAACAATATTTGAAATTATGCTTGAATGACTAACACACACATAGACGTAAGGTATTAAAGTTTAGTTTCTAGTTTAACACTTATTCACACTTATTAACTTTCAACTAATTGCTGTAAATAAGAATCGCATTAAACAAATAAATAGTGTATTTTTTAGAAATTGTCTTGGATAGTAGTTATTTAAAAGTACTATACTCAGACATTTTTGTATAAAAAGAGAAAATTTTCTAAAAATAGAAAAAAATTTCCGAAAATTTTAGAAAAATTGTCTATAAAAAAAGAAAAATTTTCCGAATATTTTCTATAAAATAGAGAAAATTTCTACAAAAAAAATCCGAAAATTTCTACAAAAAAGAGAAATTTTCCGAAAATTTCTACAAAAAAGAGTAATTTTCCGAAAATTTCTACAAAAAAAATGTCTACGGAAAATTTCTATAAAAAGAGAAATTTTCCGAAAATCATCTATAAAAAGAGAAATTTTCCGAAAATCATCTATAAAAAGAGAAATTTTCCGTAAATCATCTATAAAAAGAGAAATTTTCCGTAAATTTTCTATAAAAAAGAGAAATTTTAAGTAAATTTTCTATAAAAAAGAGAAATTTTCGGTAAATTTTCTACAAAAAAGAGAAATTTTCCGTAAATTTTCTTTAAAAAAGAGAAATTTTCCGTAAATTTTCTATAAAAAAATAGAGATTTTCCGAAAATTTTCTATAAAAAAGAGAAATTTTCCGAAAATCTTCTATAAAAAAGAGAAATTTTCCGAAATTTTTCTATAAAAAAGAGAAATTTTCCGAATTTTTCTATAAAAACTAGAATTTTTCCGAAATTTTTGTATAAAAAAGAGAAATTTTCCGAAAAATTCTATAAAAAAGAGAAATTTTCCGAAAATTTCTATAAAAAAGAGAAATTTACCCAAAATTTTCTATAACAAAGAGAAATTTTCTGCAAAAAAGATACATTTTCCATAAAAAGGTAAAAAAGTTTTTCGTTTTCAATTAAAAAAGATATTTTTTTGAAAATTTTCTATAAACAAAAGAAATTTTCCGAAAAGTTTCTATAAGAAAGAGAAATTTATGGAAATTTTCCAGAAAAAAATCTATAAAGAAGAGAAATTTTCTATAAAAAAGAGAAATTTACCGAAAATTTTCTATAAAAAGGGAAAAATTTTCCGAAAATTTCTATAAAAAAGGAAAAATTTTCGGAAAATTTCTATAAAAAAGAAAAATTTTCCGAAAATTTCTATAAAAAAGAAAAAATTTCCGAAAATTTTTTATAACAAAGAGAATTTTTCTACAAAAAAGATACATTTTCTCTAAAAAAGTAAAAAAATTTCCGAGATTTTTTATAAAAAAAATAATTTTTTTTGAAAATTTTCTATAAAGAAGAGAAATTTTCCGAAAATTTTCTATAAAGAAGAGAAATTTTCCTAAAATTTTCTATAAAAAACAGAAATTTTCCTAAAATTTTCTATAAAAAAGAGAAATTTTCCGAAAATTTTCTATAAAGAAGAGAAATTTTCCTAAAATTTTCTACAAAAAAGAGAAATTTTCCGAAAAGTTAGAGAGGGAAAATTATGGAAAATTTTTCCTATAAGAACGGAAATTTTCCAAAAAAAATGTATAAAAAAGAAAAATTTTCTATAAAGAAGAAAAATTTTCCGAAAATTTTCTATAAAGAAGAGAAACTTTCCGAAAATTTTCTATAAAGAAGAGAAACTTTCCGAAAATTTTCGATAAAGAAGAGAAACTTTCCGAAAATTTTCTATAAAGAAGAGAAATTTTCCGAAAATTTTCTCGAAAAAAAAAGAAATTTCCTATAAAGTAGAGACATTTTCCGAAATAAACTTTCCCAAAATTAAAAATGTTATATAAAAAGAAAAAAACTAAGAAAATGCTCTTTTTTCTATTTTTCTATAAAAAAGAGAAATTTTCCGAAAATTTTCTATAAAGAAGAGAAATTTTCCTAAAATTTTCTACAAAAAAGAGAAATTTTCCGAAAAGTTAGAGAGGGAAAATTATGGAAAATTTTTCCTATAAGAACGGAAATTTTCCAAAAAAAAATGTATAAAAAAGAAAAATTTTCTATAAAGAAGAAAAATTTTCCGAAAATTTTCTATAAAGAAGAGAAACTTTCCGAAAATGTTCTATAAAGAAGAGAAACTTTCCGAAAATTTTCGATAAAGAAGAGAAACTTTCCGAAAATTTTCTATAAAGAAGAGAAATTTTCCGAAAATTTTCTCGAAAAAAAAAAAGAAATTTCCTATAAAGTAGAGACATTTTCCGAAATAAACTTTCCCAAAAGTAAAAATGTTATATAAAAAGAAAAAAACTAAGAAAATGCTCTTCAAACGAGAATTTTTTTAAAAAATTAGCTAATAATTACCTCACATAGTCTACTTCTATACATACTATACGTATACTTTTTATTGAAAATGTATAATGTTAAATATTAAGTATACTCCACTTGAAAATAATAAAAAAAAACTAAAATCTGTTGAAAAACACTTTTTGAAATAAGGATTCAATTTAAAGCTGTTTTACAACTGGTTTGCAACTTTTAAAATTTATTTTTTTTGGCTTCTTACAATTAACATTTCTGCCTTAAACATTGTTACTCTAAAACCCTCTCTATTTCCCCATTAAATAATATTTTATAATATTTCCTTCTTTGTAAACATGTATTTCCATTAACTATGTATTGAACAAATTTTGGGCGGAGGAGTTAGAGTAGTTCGTATAAAAAAACTTTTAATCAAATAAACATTTACAAGTACAAGTTTACATGCAAACATAAAATGAAATTATTTTCATTTATTTATTGTGTTTATTTTTTTTTTTTTTTGCTATTTTAAAATGTTCTTGTTGTTTCTGATTGTGTCGTTTGTTGAAAAATACTCACGTTATTTATACATTTTTGAAATCTTTGTATGTATTTTGTTAGTGTTGTTGTATTTATGTTGCTACATCACGTACATTTGTTTACAAAACAACTTCATTTTGAAGTTGACGATTTGTTTTAACATTTAACAAATTTTCCTGTTTTTAATATAAAAAGTTTACCTTGTTTTTAGGTTTTTTATAATGATTTTATTTTGTATTTGTTTTTTTTTTTTTTGCCAAAAATATGAAGAGAAAAGCAAATACACTCAGGGAATTTTAATAAAGAAACGATTTTTAATTTTAATATAGATATTTCTCATAAAGATTTCAATGGATGTTATCTAAAGGAAATCAACGAAAATTTGCTATAAAAAATAGACAAATTTTCCGAAATTTTTCTATAAAAAATAGAGGAATTTTCCGAAAATTTTCTATAAAAAATAGAGGAATTTTCCGAAAATTTTCTATAAAAAATAGAGGAATTTTCCGAAAATTTTCTATAAAAAATAGAGGAATTTTCCGAAAATTTTCTATAAAAAATAGAGGAATTTTCCGAAAATTTTCTATAAAAAATAGAGGAATTTTCCGAAAATTTTCTATAAAAAATAGAGGAATTTTCCGAAAATTTTCTATAAAAAATTGAGGAATTTTCCGAAAATTTTCTATAAAAAATTGAGGAATTTTCCGAAAATTTTCTATAAAAAATTGAGGAATTTTCCGAAAATTTTCTATAAAAAATAGAGGAATTTTCCGAAAATTTTCTATAAAAAATACAGAAATTTTCCGAAAATTTTCTATAAAAAATACAGAAATTTTCCGAAAATTTTCTATAAAAAATACAGAAATTTTCCGAAAATTTTCTATAAAAAATACAGAAATTTTCCGAAAATTTTCTATAAAAAATACAGAAATTTTCCGAAAATTTTCTATAAAAAATACAGAAATTTTCCGAAAATTTTCTATAAAAAATACAGAAATTTTCCGAAAATTTTCTATAAAAAATACAGAAATTTTCCGAAAATTTTCTATAAAAAATAGAGAAATTTTTCGAAATTTTCTATAAAAAATAGAGAAATTTTCCGAAAATTTTCTATAAAAATAGAGAAATTTCCGAAAATTTTCTATAAAAAATAGAGAAATTTTCCGAAAATTTTCTATAAAAAATAGAGAAATTTTCCGAAAATTTTCTATAAAAAATAGAGAAATTTTCCGAAAATTTTCTATAAAAAATAGAGAAATTTTCCGAAAATTTTCTATAAAAAATAGAGAAATTTTCTATAAAAAATAGAGAAATTTTCCGAAAATTTTCTATAAAAAATAGAGAAATTATTCCGAAAATTTTCTATAAAAAATAGAGAAATTTTCCGAAAATTTTCTATAAAAAATAGAGAAATTTTCCGAAAATTTTCTATAAAAAATAGAGAAATTTTCCGAAAATTTTCTATAAAAAATAGAGAAATTTTCCGAAAATTTCTATAAAAAATAGAGAAATTTTCCGAAAATTTTCTATAAAAAATAGAGAAATTTTCCGAAAATTTTCTATAAAAAATAGAGAAATTTTCCGAAAATTTTCTATAAAAAATAGTTCTATAAAAAAAGAGAAATTTTCCAAAAAATTTTCTATAAAAAAAGAGAAATTTTCCAAAAATTTTCTTAAAAAAAAGGGAAATTTTAAAAAAATTTTCTTTAAAAAAAGAGAAATTTTCCGAATATTTTCTTTAAAAAATTTTTTATAAAATAAAAGATACATTTTTCAAAAATTTTATATAAAAATAAAAGAAATTTTCCAAAGATTTTCTATCAAAAAAGAAATTTTCTATAAAATAAAAGAGGAATTTTCCGAAAATTTTCTATAAAAAAAGAGACATTTCGGAAAGTTTTCTGTAAAAAAAAGAGAAATTTTCCGAAAATTTTCTTTAAAAAAAGAGAAATCTTCCGAAAAATTTCTACAAAAAAAGAGAAAATTTTCTATAAAAAAGAAAATTAATAAGTTTAAGGTCTTCGGTTTATATTCAAATAACTTACAGTGTAAATACATACCCCCAGTGTATACAATGTACTATTTATAGTTGAATTTTCAAAAAGTACCGACAAAACTGTAAAATAAAGTTTCGTCATACGAAAATAACTATATGTGAAGAAAAGAATCACAGGTATTAATGTGTGGAAAATAACTCGTATTTTACTAAATAACGCATACGAATGTGTTATAAACACGTTTGCAAATATCAATGTGGATAAATCTGACAAACAGGCAATTTGCCAACGACAACAGTAACAACAAAACCCCAAGACAACAAAACGACAGACAGACAAAAATGAAACCAAAATAAGCAAATAATGCCAACGTAGGAAAAAAGCATATGTTTGTTGAAAAAAAGGGCATACGAAACAAACTGCAACATTTATTTATTTCAAAATAGTAAATGCGTCTACATTTCAAAATGAAGTAAAAACAGTAAAACAACAAGAAAAAAATTACAAATTATGTAATACACGTAACATGTGGCAACTAACTATTACACACAATTGGTGGTACGAATGTATATGAAAATGTCACAAACACAAAAAGAAACTCCAAAATATTCAAAGTCAAGACCATACGGAGACATATAACACAGCAAAAAAACAGCTGTAATGAAAAAAAAAACTTTAAAATTAAACCAATAACATTGCAACCCTTTTACATAATGTTGCAAAGGTTGCATAAATGTCTGCGAATGAAAAGAATTATTCATGAAATAAGAATTAAAAGCAAAAACTGAATAACGAAAAAAAAAAAAAATAAAAACTATTGCATATTTGCATTTAAAATATGTTTATGCATGTTACACTTGCACTGCAAAATTCATTACTTTGAAACATTAATGTCAACATGTTGTTGCTTTTTTTGCTTCCTCCAGTCCATAGATATTTCTTTTACTTTGTTTGTAATAAAGTAAAAATTTTACAAGGTCGGAAATATGAATTTATAAAGAAAATATTTAATGAAATAAAATTACTACAACAACACAAGGACATTAAGAAGTTGTAAAATTTTAAGGTGGAAAATAAACATTAAATTGTTTTATATCATGTTGAAAGGGTCTTGTATTTGTAATTTAATAAAGTTATTAAATAAATATAAATGAAACTTTAAAGAAAACCCGAAAGAATTTGAAAATTATATTTATTTATTTATTTATTTACATGAAAATATAATTAATCGGAAAATCACAACATTTTGAGAAGATTTTTGAAATATTTTATTCCTCTTATAAAATTATTTTGGAAATTGTTTGAAAATTTCTACATCCTATAAAAATCTGTCACAAAAGTAATTTCATACATTTTTATATACTAAATATTGGGAAATTTATTTTCTTCCTATAAAAAATTAAAAAATAAGAAAATCTTCCAAAATGTTCTACATAAAGAGAAGATTCTGAAATTTTTCTATAATTTTAATTTTCAGATTTTTTATTTGAACTGAACTAGAACTGAACTCGAACTGAACTTGAACTGAACTAGAACTGAACTAGAACTGAACTAGAACTGAACTAGAACTGAACTAGAACTGAACTAGAACTGACTAGAACTGAACTAGAACTGAACTAGAACTGAACTAGAACTGAACTAGAACTGAACTAGAACTGAACTAGAACTGAACTAGAACTGAACTAGAACTGAACTAGAACTGACTAGAACTGAACTAGAACTGAACTAGAACTGAACTAGAACTGAACTAGAACTGAACTAGAACTGAACTAGAACTGAACTAGAACTGAACTAGAACTGAACTAGAACTGAACTAGAACTGAACTAGAACTGAACTAGAACTGAACTAGAACTGAACTAGAACTGAACTAGAACTGAACTAGAACTGAACTAGAACTGAACTAGAACTGAACTAGAACTGAACTAGAAACTGAACTAGAACTGAACTAGAACTGACTAGAACTGAACTAGAACTGAACTAGAACTGAACTAGAACTGAACTAGAACTGAACTAGAACTGAACTAGAACTGAACTAGAACTGAACTAGAACTGAACTAGAACGAACTAGAACTGAACTAGAACTGAACTAGAACTTGACAACTAGAACTGAACTAGAACTGAACTAGACTGACCTAGAACTGAACTAGAACTGAACGTAGACTGAACTAGAACTGAACTAGAACTGAACTACTGAAACTAGAACTACCTAGAACTGGAACTAGAACTGAACTAGAACTGAACTAGAACTGAACTAGAACTGACTGAACTGAACAGACTAGAATACCTGAACTAGAAACTGAAACTAGAACTGAACTAGACTGAACTACTAGAAACTGAACTAGAACGTGAACTCGAAACTGAACTAGAATCGCACTAGAAACTGAACTAGAAACTGAACCTAGAACTGGAACTAGAACTGACTAGAAACTGAACTAGAACTGGAACTAGAACTAACTGAACTAGAACTGAAACTAGACTAGAAACTAGAAACTGAACTGAACTGAACTGAACTGAACTAGAAACTGAACTAGAACTGAACTAGAAACTGAACTAGAACTGAACATAGAAACTAACTAGAAACTGAACTAGGAACTGAAACTAGAAGGAACTAGAACTAGAAACTGAACTAGGAAACTGAACTAGAACTGAACTAGAACTGAACTAGAACTGAACTAGAACTGAACTAGACTGAACTATAACTGAACTATAACTGAACTAGAACTGAACTAGAACTGAACTAGAACTAACTGAACTAGAACTGAACTAGAACTGAACTAGAACTGAACTAGAACTGAACTAGAACTGAACTAGAACTGAACTAGAACTGAACTAGAACTGAACTAGAACTGAACTAGAACTGAACTAGAACTAGAACTGAACTAGAACTGAACTAGAACTGAACTAGAACTGAACTAGAACTGAACTAGAACTGAACTAGAACTGAACTATAACTGAACTATAACTGAACTAGAACTGAACTAGAACTGAACTAGAACTGAACTAGAACTGAACTAGAACTGAACTAGAACTGAACTAGAACTGAACTAGAACTGAACTAGAACTGAACTAGAACTGAACTAGAACTGAACTAGAACTGAACTAGAACTGAACTAGAACTGACTAGAACTGAACTAGAACTGAACTAGAACTGAACTAGAACTGAACTAGAACTGAACTAGAACTGAACTAGAACTGAACTAGAACTGAACTAGAACTGAACTAGAACTGAACTAGAACTGAACTAGAACTGAACTAGAACTGAACTAGAACTGAACTAGAACTGAACTAGAACTGAACTAGAACTGAACTAGAACTGAACTAGAACTGAACTAGAACTGAACTAGAACTGAACTAGAACTGAACTAGAACTGAACTAGAACTGAACTAGAAACTAGAACTGAACTAGAACTGAACTAGAACTGAACTAGAACTGAACTAGACTGAACTAGAACTGAACTAGAACTGAAGAACTGAACTAGAACTGAACTAGAACTGAACTAGAACTGAACTAGAACTGACTAAACTGAACTAGAACTGAACTAGAACTGAACTAGAACTGAACTAGAACTGAACTAGAACTGAACTAGAACTGAACTAGAACTGAACTAGAACTGAAATAGAACTTAAAACTAGAACTGAACTAGAACTGAACTAGAACTGAACTAGAACTGAACTAGAACTGAACTAGAACTGAACTAGAATTGAACTAGAACTGAACTAGAACTGAACTAGAACTGAACTAGAACTGAACTAGAACTGAACTAGAACTGATCTAGAACTGAACTAGAACTGAACTAGAACTGAACTAGAACTGAACTAGAACTGAACTAGAACTGAACTAGAACTGAACTAGAACTGAACTAGAACTGAACTAGAACTGAACTAGAACTGAACTAGAACTGAACTAGAACTGAACTAGAACTGGACTAGAACTGAACTAGAAACTGAACTAGAACTGAACTAGAACTGAACTAGAACTGAACTAGAACTGAACTAGAACTGAACTAGAACTGAACTAGAACTGAACTAGAACTGAACTAGAACTGAACTAGAACTGAACTAGAACTGAACTAGAACTGAACTAGAACTGAACTGGAACTAGAACTGAACTAGAACTGAACTAGAACTGAACTAGAACTGAACTAGAACTGAACTAGAACTGAACTAGAACTGAACTAGAACTGAACTAGAACTGAACTAGAACTGAACTAGAACTGAACTAGAACTGAACTAGAACTGAACTAGAACTGAACTAGAACTGAACTAGAACTGAACTAGAACTGAACTAGAACTGAACTAGAACTGAACTAGAACTGAACTAGAACTGAACTAGAACTGAACTAGAACTGAACTAGAACTGAACTAGAACTGAACTAGAACTGAACTAGAACTGAACTAGAACTGAACTAGAACTGAACTAGAACTGAACTAGAACTGAACTAGAACTGAACTAGAACTGAACTAGAACTGAACTAGAACTGACTAGAACTGAAGTAGAACTGAACTAGAACTGAACTAGAACTGAACTAGAACTGAACTAGAACTGAACTAGAACTGAACTAGAACTGAACTAGAACTGAACTAGAACTGAACTAGAACTGAACTAGAACTGAACTAGAACGAACTAGAACTGAACTAGAACTGAACTAGAACTGAACTAGAACTGAACTAGAACTGAACTAGAACTGAACTAGAACTGAACTAGAACTGAACTAGAACTGAACTAGAACTGAACTAGAACTGAACTAGAAACTGAACTAGAACTGAACTAGAACTGAACTAGAACTGAACTAGAACTGAACTAGAACTGAACTAGAACTGAACTAGAACTGAACTAGAACTGAACTAGAACTGAACTAGAACTGAACTAGAAGTGAACTTGAACTGAACTTGAACTGAACTAGAACTGAACTAGAACTGAACTAGAACTGAACTAGAACTGAACTAGAACTGAACTAGAACTGAACTAGAACTGAACTAGAACTGAACTAGAACTGAACTAGAACTGAACTAGAACTGAACTAGAACTGAACTAGAACTGAACTAGAACTAGAACTGAACTAGAACTGAACTAGAACTGAACTAGAACTGAACTAGAACTGAACTAGAACTAGAACTAGAACTGAACTAGAACTGAACTAGAACTGAACTAGAACTGAACTAGAACTGAACTAGAACTGAACTAGAACTGAACTATAACTGAACTATAACTGAACTATAACTGAACTAGAACTGAACTAGAACTGAACTAGAACTGAACTAGAACTGAACTAGAACTGAACTAGAACTGAACTAGAACTGAACTAGAACTGAACTAGAAACTGAACTAGAACTGAACTAGAACTGAACTAGAACTGAACTAGAACTGAACTAGAACTGAACTAGAACTGAACTAGAACTGAACTAGAACTGAACTAGAACTGAACTAGAACTGAACTAGAACTGAACTAGAACTGAACTAGAACTGAACTAGAACTGAACTAGAACTGAACTAGAACTGAACTAGAACTGAACTAGAACTGAACTAGAACTGAACTAGAACTGAACTAGAACTGAACTAGAACTGAACTAGAACTGAACTAGAACTGAACTAGAACTGAACTAGAACTGAACTAGAACTGAACTAGAACTGAACTAGAACTGAACTAGAACTGAACTAGAACTGAACTAGAACTGAACTAGAACTGACTAGAACTGAACTAGAACTGAACTAGAACTGAACTAGAACTGAACTAGAACTGAACTAGAACTGAACTAGAACTGAACTAGAACTGAACTAGAACTGAACTAGAACTGAACTAGAACTGAACTAGAACTGAACTAGAACTGAACTAGAACTGAACTAGAACTGAACTAGAACTGAACTAGAACTGAACTAGAACTGAACTAGAACTGAACTAGAACTGAACTAGAACTGAACTAGAACTGAACTAGAACTGAACTAGAACTGAACTAGAACTGAACTAGAACTGAAATAGAACTTAACTAGAACTGAACTAGAACTGAACTAGAACTGAACTAGAACTGAACTAGAACTGAACTAGAACTGAACTAGAATTGAACTAGAACTGAACTAGAACTGAACTAGAACTGAACTAGAACTGAACTAGAACTGAACTAGAACTGATCTAGAACTGAACTAGAACTGAACTAGAACTGAACTAGAACTGAACTAGAACTGAACTAGAACTGAACTAGAACTGAACTAGAACTGAACTAGAACTGAACTAGAACTGAACTAGAACTGAACTAGAACTGAACTAGAACTGAACTAGAACTGAACTAGAACTGGACTAGAACTGAACTAGAACTGAACTAGAACTGAACTAGAACTGAACTAGAACTGAACTAGAACTGAACTAGAACTGAACTAGAACTGAACTAGAACTGAACTAGAACTGAACTAGAACTGAACTAGAACTGAACTAGAACTGAACTAGAACTGAACTGGAACTAGAACTGAACTAGAACTAGAACTGAACTAGAACTAGAACTGAACTAGAACTGAACTAGAGCTGAACTAGAACTGAAGTAGATCTGAACTAGAACTGAACTAGAACTGAACTAGAACTGAACTAGAACTAGAACTGAACTAGAACTAGAACTGAACTAGAACTGAACTAGAACTGAACTAGAACTGAACTAGAACTGAACTAGAATGAAAAAGATATATTTCAAAAATGTTCTATAAAAAAATTTCCTAGCATTTTCTAAGAACTGTCCTACAAAGTTTCTATAAAAAAAGGGAAATTTTCCAAATATTCTATAGAAGAGAGAAATTTTCTTAATTTTTTTTTATAGAAATGTTTTGAAAAATACCTTTTTTAGAAAATATTTTTTGGGAAAATGTCTCTTTCTTTATAAAGAAATTTGAAAAATGTCTCTTTTTATAAAAAAATTCTGTGATCTATTTTTGGGAAATTCTTCTCACAAATTTCTCAGGGGTTTTTCAATTATCCCCAAGATTTGTCAATTATTGCTTTATTAAAATTGTTTAAAATTCTACATTTAGCAACAAGGATTTCAAAATAAATAAATCTATGTAATTGTATTTTTATTATTTAGTCATCATTTTTAAACGTTTAAAACATTTCCAATTATTTACATTGTAATTGTAGCGATATACAACATTTTTTTCTGTATTTTGTTTTTGTTAAAAATTCCAGACAATTTTTATTACTTTAAATATTTTTTTTCATAAATTTGCATTTAAATCACCAAAATGTCACCCTGAATCACAGGCAACAAAAATGTATGTATATTAATATGAATATTTTTAAAAACATTTGAGTGAAAAACCTACACTGAGAAAATAACTAAATAAATCAAATAATTTTATCTTCTATACATTTTAGATTTCATAAAAAAAATTTCAGTTTGAAGAAATTTTCAAGATTTCTTAAATATTTTTTTTTAGTGAATTATAATTTATCATTAAGTCTACTTATTTTTTCTTAGAGTGTATTTTTATATTTCTGTCTACTTTTAACTTTACGTAGGCCCAAAAAGTGCATTTTTACTTAGTTTTTTTTTTACATTTAAATATTTTTAGTTGACTACGAGACGTGGATATACAACACGAATCAACTTACACTCAAACTAAATGAAGAAGTTGTCTAAAATTATATCCTTTTCTTTTTGTTATTAAAACAAACAAAATCTATTACTTCTTGTAAAAGAGGATAAGGAACTTTTATAACAAACCAATTTGCTTGATATTTAACAATACGTTTTGTTCAAGGATCTACACATTTTTTTCACTATTTTCACTTGTCATTGCAATCACATTTTTTGGGGGAAATGCGCTCTACAATGGGTATGGTAGAAATGATATTTAATATAACTTATAAACTAATCCATAGCTTTCATGAAAAAACTTTAGAAAGATTGGTCTGAAGAGCTTAAAAAACTTTTGCATAAAATGAGCTTTTTGCGATAGAAGTGATGTTGGATTTTAATCATAAACTGATCGAAAGCTTTCACGAAAAAGCTTATAAATAAATTTGTTTTTAAGACTGGTCCAAAAAAGCTCATTTTTGTAAAACAGAATTTTTTCACCAAAAAGAACTTATGTAAAAAGGAGCTTTTCATAAAGGTTATTTTCTCAAAAGAAGCTTTTATTTTCAAAAAATAGCAATCACTTTTTATAGAAAATTTTCGGAAAATTTCTCTTTTTTATAGAAAATTTCTCTTTTTTATAGAAAATTTTCGGAAAATTTATCTTTTTATAGAAATTTTTCAGAAAATTTGCAGAAAATTTCTCTTTTTATAGACAATTTTTAAAAAATGTCTTTTTTCTGTAGTAAAATTTCTCTCTTCTATAGTAAATTTTCGGAAAATTTCTCTTTTCTATAGTAAATTTTCGGAAAATTTCTCTCTTCTATAGAAAATTTTCGGAAAATTTCTCTCTTCTATAGAAAATTTTCGGAAAATTTCTCTCTTCTATAGAAAATTCTCGGAAAATTTATCTTTTTTATAGAAAATTTCTCCTTTTTATAGAAAATTTTCGGAAAATTTATCTTTTTATAAAAAATTTTCTTTTTTTATAGAAAATTTTCACTTTTTATAGAAAATTTTCGGAAAATTTCTCTCTTTTATTGAAAATTTGCAGAAAATTTCTCTCTTCTATAGAAAATTTTCGGAAAATGTCTCTCTTCTATAGTAAATTTTCGGAAATTTTCTCTCTTCTATAGAAAATTTTCGGAAATAGAAAATTACTCTTTTCTATAGAAAATTTTCGGAAATAGAAAATTTCTCTTTTCTATAGAAAATTTTCGGAAATAGTAAATTTCTCTTTTCTATAGAAAATTTCTCTTTTCCATAGAAAATTTTCGGAAATAGAAAATTTCTCTTTTCTATAGAAAATTTTCGGCAAAAGAAAATTTCTCTTTTCTATAGAAAATTTTCGGCAAAAGAAAATTTCTCTTTTCTATAGAACATTTTCGGCAAAAGAAAATTTCTCTTTTCTATAGAACATTTTCGGCAAAAGAAAATTTCTCTTTTCTATAGAAAATTTTCGGAAATAGAAAATTTCTCTTTTCTACAGAAAATGTTCGCAAATGTTATCGTTTCTATAAATAGAGAAAAATTTCTCTTTCTATAGAATATTTTCGGAAAATGTATCTGTGTATAGAGAATTTTCGGAAAATGTATCTATCTATTTATAGAAAATTTTCGGAAAATTTAACTTTTTGTAGAATAGATATATAGAAATTTGCAAACAATTCGTCTTTTTATACAAAACTTTTGCAAAAGAAGCTTTTTTACAAAAAAATCTTTTTAAAGAGTTTTTTCCATAAAAGTAACTTGTTTCCCTAAAAATTACTTTTTTCCATAAAAAGAGCTTTTTAACCAAAACGATTTTTAATAAAAAGAGCTTTTTAACCAAAACGCTTTTTAATAAAAAGAGCTTTTTAACCAAAACGCTTTTTAATAGAATAGAATTTTTACAAAAATTTGTTTTTTTACAAAAAGGAGCTTTAAAAGAGCTTTTTCTTAATAGCATATTTAAATCTTAGTACTCTAGCATCAAAGCTAAATCTAAACTAATACTAACTACCCATTAAGTACATTTCCTCACAAAATTTTCGTTAGTTTGACGTTGAAGAAAAACACACACAACTTACACTAAATGTGTTGTAAATTTCGACATAACAGTTTTGTCTATTTTGCAAGTCCCCACAACTTCTAACTACTTTTACCACTTACTACTAAAGCAACTAAATTGTCTGTCGGGCTTTCCTGTCTATGTTGTCTTCACTGCCTACCACTATTTTAAAGATATTTTTTTTTCTTTTTTGATTTTTTTCTTCATTTCTATTTCATTTTTGTTGTCTTGTATTTTGGTTGCGACATTTCCAAACGAGTACACTTCATTACGTGAATTTTGTCTGAAGTTTTTTTTTGTTCATGCAGTCAGTCAGTAAGTATTTCACCCTTGCAATGCAATTTTTAGTTGCACCCTGGCTAGAGTGCTACAACAAAAGTCATCATATCAAGCAAGAATTATACATTTAAGATAGTTGTGATATTATTTTTGTTGTTTTCGTGTGAGCTCTTCTGCTGCCTGCCTGCTGATATATATTTTTTTGTCTTATTATAAATTTGTTGGATCACAGGCAACTTTTGTACCCAAAAACTAAATGAGGGTGTACAGGAAAAGCAGCAAGTAAAGGAATTGTATTTGGTGGAAAAAAGGGTTTGCAGTTAGAGATGGCATTTTTAAAAGCTTTTTATCCTAATTTAATTTTTATAGAATAGCTTTTAAGAAAATTTAATGAAAATTTAGTCCTAATTGTTGGTTTTGGAATACACATTTTATAATTTCACTTTTAACAGATTTTCTTAAAATTATTTTAACTCCTTTGCCACAAACCCTTCTTTCAGTACATAGACCCTCGTGTTCTATAGGAATGGAAAAATATATGTATTTATTGTCAGTCTTGCTACATTTATATATGTATGTATATTATTATTTTATTTTTACTGTTCGTTATCTTTCCTTCTTAGGCTGAAAAATGCACTTGCACTGTACAGCCGAAATATAAACATCCGTTTGCACAACCACACGCACTCATATGCAGACAAAAGATTACCCAGTAAACACAAAATATCATTTTGCTAAAGTCAAATAGAATTCTTTAAAAGTAAAGGAGTTTTCGAAAATTTTCTATTAAAGAGATATTTGGGAAATTTTCAACAATAAAGAACGAAATTTTTAAAAATTTCTATAAAGAGACAAAATTTACGAAAAATTTCTATAGAAATTAAAGAAAAATCTGAAAATTTTCTATAAAATTAAAATTGCTCAAAAATTTTCTATAAAAGTCGAAATTTTCCAAGAATTTTCTGAAAAAATTCTGAAGAAAAGATAAATTTTCCGAAAAATTTCTAAAGAAAAGAGAAAATTTCGAAAAAAAATTTTCTGAAATTTTTCTAAAGAAAAGAGAAATTTTCGATAATTTTCTAAAGAAATTTTCTAAAAATTTTCCGAAAATCTTTTAAAGAATAGAGAAATTTTTGAAAAATTCCTAAAGAAAGGAGAAATCTTCCGAACTATTCTTAAAGAAAGAAAAAAGAAAATAGAAATTTTCCGAAAATTTTCTAAAGAAAATAGAAATTTTCCGAATATTTTCTAAAGAAAATAGAAATTTTCCGAACATTTTCTAAAGAAAATAGAAACTTTTCGAAAATTTTCTAAAGAAAAGAGAAATTTTTCGAAAATTTTCTAAAGAAAAGAGAAATTTTTCGAAAATTTTCTAAAGAAAAGAGAAATTTTTCGAAAATTTTCTAAAGAAAAGAGAAATTTTTCGAAAATTTTCTAAAGAAAAGAGAAATTTTTCGAAAATTTTCTAAAGAAAAGAGAAATTTTCCGAAAAATTTCTAAAGAAAAGAGAAATTTTCCGAAAAATTTCTAAAGAAAAGAGAAATTTTCCGAAAAATTTCTAAAGAAAAGAGAAATTTTCCGAAAAATTTCTAAAGAAAATAGAAATTTTCCGAAAAATTTCTAAAGAAAATAGAAATTTTCCGAAAATTTTCTAAAGAAAATAGAAAATTTCCGAAAATTTTCTAAAGAAAAGAGAAATTTTCCGAAAATTTTCTAAAGAAAAGAGAAATTTTCCGAAAATTTTCTAAAGAAAAGAGAAATTTTCCGAAAATTTTCTAAAGAAAAGAGAAATTTTCCGAAAATTTTCTAAAGAAAAGAGAAATTTTCCGAAAATTTTCTAAAGAAAAGAGAAATTTTCCGAAAATTTTCTAAAGAAAAGAGAAATTTTCCGAAAATTTTCTAAAGAAAAGAGAAATTTTCCGAAAATTTTCTAAAGAAAAGAGAAATTTTCCGAAAATTTTCTAAAGAAAAGAGAAATTTTCCGAAAATTTTCTAAAGAAAAGAGAAATTTTCCGAAAATTTTCTAAAGAAAAGAGAAATTTTCCGAAAATTTTCTAAAGAAAGAGAATTTTCCGAAATTTCTAAAGAAAAGAGAAATTTTCCGAAAATTTTCTAAAGAAAAGAGAAATTTTCCGAAAATTTTCTAAAGAAAAGAGAAATTTTCCGAAAATTTTCTAAAGAAAAGAGAAATTTTCCGAAAATTTTCTAAAGAAAAGAGAAATTTTCCGAAAATTTTCTAAAGAAAAGAGAAATTTTCCGAAAATTTTCTAAAGAAAAGAGAAATTTTCCGAAAATTTTCTAAAGAAAAGAGAAATTTTCCGAAAATTTTCTAAAGAAAAGAGAAATTTTCCGAAAATTTTCTAAAGAAAAGAGAAATTTTCCGAAAATTTTCTAAAGAAAAGAGAAATTTTCCGAAAATTTTCTAAAGAAAAGAGAAATTTTCCGAAAATTTTCTAAAGAAAAGAGAAATTTTCCGAAAATTTTCTAAAGAAAAGAGAAATTTTCCGAAAATTTTCTAAAGAAAAGAAAAATTTTCCGAAAATTTTCTAAAGAAAAGAAAATTTTCCGAAAATTTTCTAAAGAAAAGAGAAATTTTCCGAAAATTTTCTAAAGAAAAGAGAAATTTTCCGAAAATTTTCTAAAGAAAAGAGAAATTTTCCGAAAATTTTCTAAAGAAAAGAGAAATTTTCCGAAAATTTTCTAAAGAAAAGAGAAATTTTCCGAAAATTTTCTAAAGAAAAGAGAAATTTTCCGAAAATTTTCTAAAGAAAAGAGAAATTTTCCGAAAATTTTCTAAAGAAAAGAAAAATTTTCCGAAAATTTTCTAAAGAAAAGAAAAGAGAAATTTTTCGAAAATTTTCTAAAGAAAAGAGAAATTTTCCGAAAATGTTCTAAAAGAGAAAAAAAGAGAAATTTTCCAAAAATGTTCTAAAGAAAAGAGAAATTTTCCGAAAATTTTCTAAAGAAAAGTGAAATTTTCCGAAAATTTTCTAAAGAAAAGAGAAATTTTCCGAAAATTTTCTAAAGAAAAGAGAAATTTTCCGAAAATTTTCTAAAGAAAAGAGAAATTTTCCGAAAAATTTCTAAAGAAAAGAGAAATTTTCCGAAATATTTCTAAAGAAAAGAAAAATTTTCCGAAAATTTTCTAAAGAAAAGAGAAATTTTCCGAAAATTTTCTAAAGAAAAGAGAAATTTTCTAAAGAAAAGAGAAATTTTCCGAACATTTTTTAAAGGAAAGACAAATTTACCGAAATTTTTCTAATGAAAAGAAAAATTTTCCGAATAAATTTCCAAAAAAAGAGACATTTTAAAGAGAAGTTTTCCATATTCGTTTTTTATTGGAAATTTATGTTTTCTTTAGAATGTTTACGTAAAACTTTATTTTTTCTTTATAAAAATTTATATTTTTAAGAAATTTATAGTTTTCTCATTGTTTCATTATTGTTTGTTGGGTATATTACTCCTTCATACAGACACACACATATATATGTACATACATGTGTATGTATATTTGCAAGACCGTTTGCAACATTTGCTAGAGCTGCCTGAAATTCATGTTCATTCTTACTAGGCTGTTTTTTTTCTGTAGTAAATTTTCTATTACGAGTCTTTACAAGAAACGTACCAAAAATATTTGTCCGTTTGTTGTTGCTTTTATTTTATATGAGTTTTTTTTTGGGTGCAACATTCCTTTTTTTCTTTACTTTTAATTCATTCGTCCTATCAAGCGGAAATATTCACAAAAAAAATAAATAAAATAGTGTTTTTGGTGTGTGTGTGTGTGTGTGTGTGTGTATGTGGTTGTTGTAGTAATAAAAATGTTAAATTTAAAGCTTTAGGAAGGCACTAAAAACTACTAAATATAACAAAAAACAATAACAACATCAACTGGCGCTGGATTTTTTTTTTCGCAAAAGAATAGAAGTTTTAACACAACCACACAGTTGTATGTGTAGAAAGAAATACATTTACAATTGTATAGAAGTGTATGTAAATTTAAGTGTTTTATGACCAAAAAATTATGCTGCTAAAGTGTAAAATTTCAACGCCAACATAAAATAACTAAAAAAAAAAAAACACAAACACTATTGCTGTCTAGTGTAAAAAGAAAATTTGAATTTTTATAAAATAATTTTCCAACTTAATCCAAAATGTGTTACAGAAGTAGAGATAAAAGAAACCTTCAGGTGATTGTTAGTAAAATAGTTTCTGAGACCGAAACAACGATTCAAACTTGAGTGCGATAAGGTTGGATTGAGTAGGAACTCCTCCAAGCAGTTTTGAATCTATCATCTATCTAACAGTGGGAGATTTATATTAGGAAAAAAAAGGTCATTACTAAACTTTTGCTCCGATATCAATAAAACTTCATACAATAAGAAGAAATCAAAGTTTTCATTCATTTTGAAACATACAAACACACCAGTCGTGGAGCCTAAGGTCCTAAAGAAAAACTCTTCGGTATATGTAAAGCATTTAAAATTAAAATATTTATGTATGTTTGTCCAACTGTATACATATACTTAGTGCTAATTAATTTAAAGGCAATTATTTTAAATCTATTTTCTATTATTTATTATTTTTACTAAATTCTTTAACAATTTAATGTAAAAACATACATTTTAAACTAAGCACTAATATTCAAATTAATGTTTCAGTGTTTTATTATTTTTTTTTTATAAAATATTTTAAAAATGTAAAACAATATTACATAATGATTATATTTTGTTTAGTGTTGAAATCAAACTTGCCAGTTGATGGAATAATCCATAACCCAGTAAACAAAATTGGGAAGTAAATTTAAAAAAAAAAATCTATTAAAACAGAGAGACATTTTCAAAAAATGTTCTATAAAAGAAAGAGAAATTTTCCGAAAATGTTCTATAAAAGAAAGAGAAATTTTCCGAATATGTTCTATAAAAGAAAGAGAAATTTTCCGAAAATTTTGTATAAAAGAAAGAGAAATTTTCGGAAAATTTTCTATAAAAAAGGAGAAAATTTTCTATAAAAAGAAGAGAAATTTTCCGAAAATTTTCTATAAAAAGAAGAGAAATTTTCCGAAAATTTTCTATAAAAAGAAGAGAAATTTTCCGAAAATTTTCTATAAAAAGAAGAGAAATTTTCCGAAAATTTTCTATAAAAAGAAGAGAAATTTTCCGAAAATTTTCTATGAAAAGAAGAGAAATTTTCCGAAAATTTTCTATGAAAAGAAGAGAAATTTTCCGAAAATTTTCTATGAAAAGAAGAGAAATTTTCCGAAAATTTTCTATGAAAAGAAGAGAAATTTTCCGAAAATTTTCTATAAAAGTAGAGAAATTTTCCGAAACTGTTCTATAAATTTTCTATAAAAAAGGAGAAAATTTTCTATAAAAGAAGAGAAATTTTCCGAAAATTTTTTATAAAAAGAAGAGAAATTTTCCGAAAATTTTCTATAAAAAGAAGAGAAATTTTCCGAAAATTTTCTATAAAAAGAAGAGAAATTTTCCGAAAATTTTCTATAAAAAGAAGAGAAATTTTCCGAAAATTTTCTATAAAAAGAAGAGAAATTTTCCGAAAATTTTCTATAAAAAGAAGAGAAATTTTCCGAAAATTTTCTATGAAAAGAAGAGAAATTTTCCGAAAATTTTCTATGAAAAGAAGAGAAATTTTCCGAAAATTTTCTATGAAAAGAAGAGAAATTTTCCGAAAATTTTCTATGAAAAGAAGAGAAATTTTCCGAAAATTTTCTATGAAAAGAAGAGAAATTTTCCGAAAATTTTCTATAAAAGTAGAGAAATTTTCCGAAACTGTTCTATAAAGGAAGTGAAATTTTCCGAAAATTTTCTATAAAGGAAGAGAAACTTTCCGAAAAAAAAAAAATTCTATTAAAGAAGAGAAATTTTCCGAAAAAAAAAATTCTATAAAAGAAGAGAAATTTTCCGAAAATTTTCTATAAAAAAAAGACAAATTTTCCGAAAATTTTCTATAAAAAAAGAGAAATTTTGCGAAAATTTTCTATAAAAAAGAGAAATTTTCCGAAAATGTTCTATAAAGGAAGAGAAATTTTCTGAAAATTTTCTATAAAAAGAAGAGAATTTTTCTGAAAATTTTCTATAAAAAGAAGAGAAATTTTCCGAAAATTTTTCTAAGAAAAGATAAATTCTCCAAAACTTAAAAGAGAACATTTTCTATAAAAAATATATTTTCCTAAATTTTGATTGGTTTGCTTTATGGGTTCTTTTGATCATCGGTTTGGAGCAGTTAAAATATGTACATTATTAAACAGAATGGTAGCTATTTTAGCAATCAAATTAAATGCAATTTAAACGCATCAATGATTTATGAATAATTTTACAATTTTATGAAAAAAAGGAAATTTTACACAGTATTAAAATAAACAAAAGAGAGAGAATAAACTATTCATTAATTACAGGAGGAATGAGTTAAAAAGAACATAGAACTTGTATATATTAGTGATAATGAAGAAATGTTTTCAGTTGTGGTAACATATTTGCAAAGTTTGTCAAATCAAACGTCTTAATTGAGAACAAAACTTAATGATGTGTCTCTTTTCTAAGTTTTGCTGTGAATAATGAATAACTTTTTTATATCTCTCTTTGTAAATACTTAAAAAATCCCTATAAAATATTCAATAATTTTTATGCTGCCAGTTATTTTTCTTTTTATTAAATTTCTATATTTATCCAAAACATGTGAAAAAAGTAAAATTTTTTCTTAATTTTCACTTCCAATTTTCAAGAATATAAACAACATTCTATATTTTTTGTTCCAAATTTTAATAGTATTTGGTATTGATACTTGTTGTATGTTGCAAGAGGCGGGTGGAGAAGAGGATATTGATTGCAATTTATGGCAACCACAGATTGGAAAATTGGAACAACAAACAAGTAGTTATGTACAATACACTTGCAAGTTGTAGTTGTAGTTATATTTTATTATAGTTAAAAATTTTGCTATGCAAACAACAATACAAACCAAATTTGAAGCCAGCACCCACTAACAACAATGTATGTATCTACATTTCTAAATAAAGTAACAAATACTAATGAAAGAAATTAAGGGAAAAAACTGTAGAATATTGGAATAGATAAGAAAAGAATACATTTAAATAAACTTAAGATTAAATTTTAAACGAAACTCTAGAAACTTTAAATTTAGAATTTGTATCCAGAATTATTATTTTCATTTAAAGTTACAGAGGAATTAAATAATCTCTAGATTCGTTTGAATTGATTGTTTTACTAGCCTTGGTAGAAGTAAGGTAGGGTACCACTTAGAAAACAAAACCCATAATATGACGATCAATAACAACAGCTACTACAAGTATTTAGCAAAGATTCATGATTGGCTATTTTGTGGTTTTTGAAGAGAGAGAGAAAAGGAACAAAATAACAAAAACATGTGCCAAAAACAACCAACCATCTATACTCAGATACTATACTGATAAAGTATTTAAATTTGTAACCACATATTGTTCTACTGTGGACATTAGACTGCTGCAAAAATTTAAAATTGTCTATAAAAAAGATAAGTTTTCTGAAAATTGTCTATAAAAAGATAAATTTTCTATAGAAAAGAGGAAATTTCCGAAAATTTTCAATAGAAATAAAAAATTTTCCGAAAATTTTCTATAAAAAGAGAAAATTTCCTAAAATTCTCTATAAGAAGAGAATTTTTCCGCATTTTTCTATAAAAAAGATAATTTTTTTGGAAAATTTTCTATAAAAATAGAAATTTTCCGAAAAGGTTTTATAAAAAGAGAAATTTTCTATAAAAAGATAAATTTTCCGAAAATTTTCTATAAAAAGATAAATTTCCTATAAAAAAAAGAAATTTTACGAAAATTTCCTATAAAAAAAGAAATTTTCCGAAAATTTCCTATAAAAAAAGAAATTTTCCGAAAATTTCCTATAAAAATAGAAATTTTTCGAAAATTTCCTATAAAAAGTGAAATTTTCCGAAAATTTCCTATAAAAAGAGAGATATTTTCCGAAAATTTCCTATAAAAAGAGAGATATTTTCCGAAAATTTCCTATAAAAAGAGAGATATTTTCCGAAAATTTCTTATAAAAATAGAAATTTTCCGAAAATTTCCTATAAAAATAGAAATTTTCCGAAAATTTTCTATAAAAATAGAAATTTTTCGAAAATTTCCTATAAAAAAATAGAAATTTTCCGAAAATTTCCTATAAAAATAGAAATTTTCCGAAAATTTCCTATAAAAATAGAAATTTTCCGAAAATTTCCTATAAAAATATAAATTTTCCGAAAATTTTCTATAAAAATATAAATTTTCCAAGAATTTTCTATAAAAAAGATACATTTTCCGAAAATTTTCTATAATAAAGATAAATTTTCCGAAAATTTTCTATAAAAAAGATAAATTTTCCGTGAATTTTCTATAAAAAAGATAAATTTTCCGTGAATTTTCTATAAAAAAGATAAATTTTCCGTGAATTTTCTATAAAAAAGATAAATTTTCCAAAAATTTTCTATAAAAAAGATAAATTTTCCAAAAATTTTCTATAAAAAAGATAAATTTTGCGAAAATTTTATATAAAAAAGATAAATTTTCCGAAAATTTTTTATAAAAAAGATAAATTTTCCCAAATTATTCTATAAAAAAGATAAATTTTCCGAAAATTTTCTATAAAAAAGATAAATTTTCCGAAAATTTTCTATAAAAAAGATAAATTTTCCCAAAATTTTCTATAAAAAAGATAAATTTTCCCAAAATTTTCTATAAAAAAGATAAATTTTCCCAAAATTTTCTATAAAAAAGATAAATTTTCCCAAAATATTCTATAAAAAAGATAAATTTTCCGAAAATTTTCTATAAAAAGAAAACATTTCCGAAAATTTTCTATAAAAATCTTTCTATAAAAATAAATATTCTGAAGTTTTATCAAACGAAGGAAAATTTTCTATAAAAAATATTTTCTGTAAAAAAAAGAAAATTTTGAAAATGTATTTCAAGGAACATCTTAATATAATTTCGATTCTTTTCATACTTTGCATATCACACTCGCCAACAAAGACACTTGGACACACAAACACTTAGAAACCATCATAAATGCAAAATATCCTTAACACAAACAAACACACACGTAAAAAAACCTGACAACGTGCAAGTATTTGGTTGCTGTAGTGTTTGTTGGTTAAACGCCATCATCATCACAACGAAGGTGAACCATTTAAGTATTTTGGCGACACTTAACATTTGGCCATTTGCCTTTAATGGATTTTGATAACAAAAACAAAACAAACAAAAAAGACGAAGACAAAACTTCAAAAGCTCCACAAAAAATAAAAACGCCACAAAAGAAAACAAAGAAAAGTAGTAAAATATGTTTGTTATTGTGTATATCTTTTGGTTTGTCTTATGTTATTTGAGCCAAAAACTTAAACAACAAATGAGTCAAAAACCGATTTTCACCGCTCCTCACTAACGTTCTATTCTTTTGAAATCCATTAAAGAACAATTAATAGAATGATAAAAAGAAACTATAGAATAAAATAAGAGATTCCTACTAAATTGGTGCGGGTTTTATCATTAAAGATTTTTCCGATATCCTGTTGTGCAAATGTCCGTTGTGGCTCTTTTTAGGTTGTTGTTGCTATTATACACATATACTTTTTATGTGAAATTTGAGCATTTTTGTTTTGTTTCAATAAAATCAAGAAGACATGCTGCCGTTTTTTCTTTAAAGGCATGTTTATGGTAAATTATACGATTTAATTTTTGGGTGGACACTTTGTTAAAATGATCCATAAAAGGGAAGAAAAAAGAAGCAAATAAGAGGAAAATGATTTAAAGAAAAAGACAACAGGAAAGCAAGAGTATATCTAAAGGTATTTATGTAATTGATGAAACTAACTAATACATAAAAGAATTTATATTTTTCTTATATTGATTAAAACTTTCCAGTGGTTCAGTGGTATTAACTCCATCAAATTTTCGGTTGATACATGGCTAAGAATCAAGTCTATAGACATTATATGTTTTATACCGACAAACATTCCCAGTTCTAGTGCAGTTCTAGTTCAGTTCTTGTTCAGTTCTTGTTCAGTTCTTGTTCAGTTCTTGTTCAGTTCTAGTTCAGTTCTAGTTCAGTTCTAGTTCAGTTCTAGTTAAGTTCTAGTTCAGTTCTAGTTCAGTTCTAGTTCAGTTCTAGTTCAGTTCTAGTTCAGTTCTAGTTCAGTTCTAGTTCAGTTCTAGTTCAGTTCTAGTTTCAGTTCTAGTTCAGTTCTAGTTCAGTTCTAGTTCAGTTCTAGTTCAGTTCTAGTTCAGTTCTAGTTCAGTTCTAGTTCAGTTCTAGTTCAGTTCTAGTTCAGTTCTAGTTCAGTTCTAGTTCAGTTCTAGTTCAGTTCTAGTTCAGTTCTAGTTCAGTTCTAGTTCAGTTCTAGTTCAGTTCTAGTTCAGTTCTAGTTCAGTTCTAGTTCAGTTCTAGTTCAGTTCTAGTTCAGTTCTAGTTCAGTTCTAGTTCAGTTCTAGTTCAGTTCTAGTTCAGTTTCTAGTTCTTCTAGTTCAGTTCTAGTTCAGTTCTAGTTCAGTTCTAGTTCAGTTTCTAGTTCAGTTCTAGTTCAGTTCTAGTTCAGTTCTAGTTCAGTTCTAGTTCAGTTCTAGTTCAGTTCTAGTTCAGTTCTAGTTCAGTTCTAGTTCAGTTCTAGTTCAGTTCTAGTTCAGTTCTAGTTCAGTTCTAGTTCAGTTCTAGTTCAGTTTCTAGTTCAGTTCTAGTTCAGTTCTAGTTCAGTTCTAGTTCAGTTCTAGTTCAGTTCTAGTTCAGTTCTAGTTCAGTTCTAGTTCAGTTCTAGTTCAGTTCTAGTTCAGTTCTAGTTCAGTTCTAGTTCAGTTCTAGTTCAGTTCTAGTTCAGTTCTAGTTCAGTTCTAGTTCAGTTCTAGTTCAGTTCTAGTTCAGTTCTAGTTCAGTTCTAGTTCAGTTCTAGTTCAGTTCTAGTTCAGTTCTAGTTCAGTTCTAGTTCAGTTCTAGTTCAGTTCTAGTTCAGTTCTAGTTCAGTTCTAGTTCAGTTCTAGTTCAGTTCTAGTTCAGTTCTAGTTCAGTTCTAGTTCAGTTCTAGTTCAGTCTAGTTCAGTTCTAGTTCAGTTCTAGTTCAGTTCTAGTTCAGTTCTATTTCAGTTCTAGTTCAGTTCTAGTTCAGTTCTAGTTCAGTTCTAGTTCAGTTCTAGTTCAGTTCTAGTTCAGTTCTAGTTCAGTTCTAGTTCAGTTCTAGTTCAGTTCTAGTCAGTTCTAGTTCAGTTCTAGTTCAGTTTCTAGTTCAGTTCTAGTTCAGTTCTAGTATTCTAGTTCAGTCAGTTCAGTTCTAGTTCAGTTCTAGTTCAGTTCTAGTTCAGTTCTAGTTCAGTTCTAGTTCAGTTATAGTTCAGTTCTAGTTCAGTTCTAGTTCAGTTCTAGTTCAGTTCTAGTTCAGTTCTAGTTCAGTTCTAGTTCAGTTCTAGTTCAGTTCTAGTTCAGTTCTAGTTCAGTTCTAGTTCAGTTTTAGTTCAGTTCTAGTTCAGTTCTAGTTCAGTTCTAGTTCAGTTCTAGTTCAGTTCTAGTTCAGTTCTAGTTCAGTTCTAGTTCAGTTCTAGTTCAGTTCTAGTTCAGTTCTAGTTCAGTTCTAGTTCAGTTCTAGTTCAGTTCTAGTTCAGTTCTAGTTCAGTTCTAGTTCAGTTCTAGTTCAGTTCTAGTTCAGTTCTAGTTCAGTTCTAGTTCAGTTCTAGTTCAGTTCTAGTTCAGTTCTAGTTCAGTTCTAGTTCAGTTCTAGTTCAGTTCTAGTTCAGTTCTAGTTCAGTTCTAGTTCAGTTCTAGTTCAGTTCTAGTTCAGTTCTAGTTCAGTTCTAGTTCAGTTCTAGTTCAGTTCTAGTTCAGTTCTAGTTCAGTTCTAGTTCAGTTCTAGTTCAGTTCTAGTTCAGTTCTAGTTCAGTTCTAGTTCAGTTCTAGTTCAGTTCTAGTTCAGTTCTAGTTCAGTTCTAGTTCAGTTCTAGTTCAGTTCTAGTTCAGTTCTAGTTCAGTTCTAGTTCAGTTCTAGTTCAGTTCTAGTTCAGTTCTAGTTCAGTTCTAGTTCAGTTCTAGTTCAGTTCTAGTTCAGTTCTAGTTCAGTTTCTAGTTCATTCTAGTTCAGTTCTAGTTCAGTTCTAGTTCAGTTCTAGTTCAGTTCTAGTTCAGTTCTAGTTCAGTTCTAGTTCAGTTCTAGTTCAGTTCTAGTTCAGTTCTAGTTCAGTTCTAGTTCAGTTCTAGTTCAGTTCTAGTTCAGTCTAGTTCAGTTCTAGTTCAGTTCTAGTTCAGTTCTAGTTCAGTTCTAGTTCAGTTCTAGTTCAGTTCTAGTTCAGTTCTAGTTCAGTTCTAGTTCAGTTCTAGTTCAGTTCTAGTCAGTTCTAGTTCAGTTCTAGTTCAGTAGTTCAGTTCTAGTTCAGTTCTAGTTCAGTTCTAGTTCAGTTCTAGTTCAGTTCTAGTTCAGTTCTAGTTCAGTTCTAGTTCAGTTCTAGTTCAGTTCTAGTTCAGTTCTAGTTCAGTTCTAGTTCAGTTCTAGTTCAGTCTAGTTCAGTTCTAGTTCAGTTCTAGTTCAGTTCTAGTTCAGTTCTAGTTCAGTTCTAGTTCAGTTCTAGTTCAGTTCTAGTTCAGTTCTAGTTCAGTTCTAGTTCAGTTCTAGTTCAGTTTTAGTTCAGTTCTAGTTCAGTTCTAGTTCAGTTCTAGTTCAGTTCTAGTTCAGTTCTAGTTCAGTTCTAGTTCAGTTCTAGTTCAGTTCTAGTTCAGTTCTAGTTCAGTTCTAGTTCAGTTCTAGTTCAGTTCTAGTTCAGTTCTAGTTCAGTTCTAGTTCAGTTCTAGTTCAGTTCTAGTTCAGTTCTAAAAAGTTACAAAAATTAAACAAAATATCCTTTGCAGCGAAAATTACATACGATAAGATTTATTAATATTAACAAATTCGAGGAATAATAGGATGCAAATAAATACATTAATAAATATTGAACAAATGAATCAGGTAAAGATGCTCTCGTTGATTGGAATATTTATGCACCAGCTTATGTGGTAGTCGTTGTAGTGGTTGTTGTGCGGAATGGACATATTGGTGATCTTATAAGGCACAAAAATAACAGGATACTTGATTCAGCTTGTGGTGTACTGAGTAATAATAAAACAGCAACCAGCAACAAGTAGATGAGCAAATTTGAGGAATGCATTTTATTAGAAAATCGTTTATGGTTTGATGACAGTTTTATTAATGAATAATAAATTTGAAGAAGTAGCTATTTATAAAATAAAAACCATTTATTGACATACTTAAATTTGCTTTTTTGTAAATTTATGAGATATGAACTTGAGGAATTAAGAACACAACTGTTAACATAAATGATATTAATGAATTCATTGGCTATTAAAAGTATGTAAGACCTTTCAAAGTTTTAATATAGTCAAACTTGTTCTTTCTTACCTTAGAGATCATCGCAAAAATCCTTAACAGAAATTGCATTGTAAAAAAATGTATATGTTTTTTAATTAACATTTGAATTTCAAATATCTACATTGCATCTGTTAAAACTTGCTATTACTTAAGTAAGTAATGTATAGACTCAACCAACTTTTAATAGGATTCTCAGTTTCTATGTCTTATCAGTCACGTACCAAAAACATGTACAATTGAATGACCAATTCTTAAACAAATATGTATTACTGAGAAATACAATTTGCGTATTTTCCCAATGTCTGATCATATTATAAAACTTTGTTTTTTATTTTATATTTGTTGCAATACAAATATTTACATATAAAAATTGTTATTTAAGAATTTAAGTATTTAGCAATAACACTTGTTTAAACAATAGACTAGAAGTGCACAAAATAACATTGACCTATTTCTCGTATAAATATCCCTGATCTAGATGTCAGCAAAGCATTCAGTTTACTCAAGTTGAAGTCAGTTGGTCGTTTGTTAGATCAATTAACACAATGCAGTTAACGACTTTGTTCTTATACCTGATGGTTGTAGCAAGTTTACTCTTGTTCAGTGCACCAGTAGCTGAATCCACCTTCCTATTTTTTGCCTGTTTACGTAGATCACCACTTTGTCCATTCCGTACAACAACTACTACAACAACAACTACATAAATATTTTTGTTTAAAACAATTACTGTTTAAAATGAAATAAATATATTAACCACAGCAAAAGAAAATGCATTTAAGAATATTTCTTTAATTCTATTAAAACCTACTAAGTAAATCAGCTGTTGCTCAGATAGATACCACCTCTAGACTATAGACCAGAATATAATCTAGTCGATATTCTAGTCTATAGTCTAGTCTATAGTCTTGTCTATAATCTAGTCTATAGTCTAGTCTATAGTCTAGTCTATAGTCTAGTCTATAGTCTAGTCTATAGCCTAGTCTATAGTCTAGTCTATAGTCTAGTCTATAGTCTAGTCTATAGTCTAGTCTATAGTCTAGTCTATAGTCTAGTCTATAGCCTAGTCTATAGTCTAGTCTATAGTCCAGTCTATAGTCTAGTCTATAGTCTAGTCTATAGTCTAGTCTATAGCCTAGTCTATAGTCTAGTCTATAGCCTAGTATATAGTCTAGTCTATAGCCTAGTCTATAGTCTAGTCTATAGTCTAGTCTATAGCCTAGTCTATAGTCTAGTCTATAGTCTAGTCTATAGTTTAGTCTATAGTCTAGTCTATAGTCTAGTCTATAGCCTAGTCTATAGTCTAATTTATAGTCTAGTTTATAGCCTAGTCTATAGTCTAGTCTATTTTCTAATCTATAGTCTAGTCTATAGTCTAGTCTATAGCCTAGTCTATAGCCTAGTCTATAGTCTAGTCTATAGTCTAGTCTATAGTCTAGTCTATAGTCTAGTCTATAGTCTAGTCTATAGTCTATTCAATAGTCTAGTCTATAGTCTAGTTTATAGGCTAGTTATAGTCTAGTCTATAGTCTAGTCTATGGTCTAGTCTATAGTCTAGTCTATAGTCTAGTCTATAGTCTAGTCTAAGTCTAGTCTATAGTCTAGTCTATAGTCTAGTCTATAGTCTAGTATGTCTAGTCTATAGTCTAGTCTATAGTCTAGTCTATAGTCTAGTAGTCTATAGCTAGTCTATAGTCTAGTCTATAGTCTAGTCTATAGTCTAGTCTATAGTCTAGTCTATAGTCTAGTCTATAGTCTAGTCTATAGTCTAGTCTATAGTCTAGTCTATAGTCTAGTCTATAGTCTAGTCTATAGTCTAGTCTATAGTCTAGTCTATAGTCTAGTCTATAGTCTATAGTCTAGTCTAGTCTAGTCTATAGTCTAGTCTATAGTCTAGTCTATAGTCTAGTCTATAGTCTAGTCTATAGTCTAGTCTATAGTCTAGTCTATAGTCTAGTCTATAGTCTAGTCTATAGTCTAGTCTATAGTCTAGTCTATAGTCTAGTCTATAGTCTAGTCTATAGTCTAGTCTATAGTCTAGTCTATAGTCTAGTCTAT
The DNA here is from genome assembly GCF_015586225.1 of Lucilia sericata. Taxonomy (NCBI): domain Eukaryota; kingdom Metazoa; phylum Arthropoda; class Insecta; order Diptera; family Calliphoridae; genus Lucilia; species Lucilia sericata. The sequence continues at coordinate 207,803 of NW_023994636.1, forward strand.
AGTATAGTCTATAGTCTAGTCTATAGTCTAGTCTATAGTTTAGTCTATAGTCTAGTCTATAGTCTAGTCTATAGTCTGGTCTAGTCTATAGTCTAGTCTATAGTCTAGTCTATAGTCTGGTCTAGTCTATAGTCTAGTCTAAAGTCTAGTCTATAGTCTAGTCTATAGTCTTGTCTATAGTCTAGTCTATAGTCTAGTCTATAGTCTAGTCTATAGTCTAGTCTATAGTATAGTCTATAGTATAGTCTATAGTCTAGTCTATAGTCTAGTATATAGTCTAGCCTATAGTCTAGTCTATAGTCTAGTCTATAGTCTAGTCTATAGTCTAGTCTATAGTCTAGTCTATAGTCTAGTCTATAGTCTAGTCTATAGTCTAGTCTAGTCTATAGTCTAGTCTAGTCTATAGTCTAGTCTAGTCTAGTCTAGTCTAGTCTAGTCTATAGTCTAGTCTAGTCTAGTCTAGTCTAGTCTAGTCTAGTCTAGTCTAGTCTAGTCTAGTCTAATCTATAGTCTAGTCTAGTCTATAGTCTAGTCTATCATCTAGTCTACAGTCTAGTCTACAGTCTAGTCTATAGTCTGGTCTATAGTCTAGTCTATAGTCTAGTCTATAGTCTAGTATATAGTCTAGTCTATAGTTTAGTCTATAGTTTAGTCTATAGTCTAGTCTATAGTCTAGTCTATAGTCTAGTCTATAGTCTAGTCTATAGTCTAGTCTATAGTCTATAGTCTAGTCTATAGTCTAGTCTAGTCTATAGTCTAGTCTATAGTCTAGTCTATAGTCTAGTCTATAGTCTAGTCTATAGTCTAGTCTATAGTCTAGTCTATAGTCTAGTCTAGTCTAGTCTATAGTCTAGTCTAGTCTATAGTCTAGTCTATAATCTAGTCTACAGTCTAGTCTACAGTCTAGTCTATAGTCTAGTCTATAGTCTAGTCTATAATCTAGTCTACGGTCTAGTCTATAATCTAATCATCAGTGTAGTCTACAGACTAGTCTATAGTCGAATCTATAGTCTAGCTACAGTCTAGTCTATAATCTTATCATCAGTGTAGTCTACAGACTTGTCTATAGTCTAGTCTATAGCTTAGTCTATAGTCTAGTCTATAGTCTAGTCTATAATCTAGTCTACAGTCTAGTCTACAGTCTAGTCTATAATTTAATCATCAGTGTAGTCTACAGACTAGTCCATTGTCTAATCTATAGTCTAGCTACAGTCTAGTCTATAATCTAATCATCAGTGTAGTCTACAGACTAGTATATAGTCTAATATAGTATATATAAAAAAAGTGGTAAAACATAAAAAAAGGTGCTTAAATAAATAGTCGTCAAATTCTTCAAATTTACTTTCTGCAACAAACTATATTTTTTATTAATTTACTTATTTTTGTAATAAATAATTTTTTTATGAGACAGCTGTATTTGTTTCTAGTCTAGTCTATAGTCTAGTCTATAGTCTAGTCTATAGCCTAGTCTATAGTCTAGTCTATAGTCTAGTCTATAGTCTAGTCTATAGTCTAGTCTATAGTCTAGTCTATAGTCTAGTCTATAGCCTAGTCTATAGTCTAGTCTATAGTCCAGTCTATAGTCTAGTCTAGTCTAGTCTATAGTCTAGTCTATAGCCTAGTCTATAGTCTAGTCTATAGCCTAGTATATAGTCTAGTCTATAGCCTAGTCTATAGTCTAGTCTATAGTCTAGTCTATAGCCTAGTCTATAGTCTAGTCTATAGTCTAGTCTATAGTTTAGTCTATAGTCTAGTCTATAGTCTAGTCTATAGCCTAGTCTATAGTCTAATTTATAGTCTAGTTTATAGCCTAGTCTATAGTCTAGTCTATTTTCTAATCTATAGTCTAGTCTATAGTCTAGTCTATAGCCATAGTCTATAGCCTAGTCTATAGTCTAGTCTATAGTCTAGTCTATAGTCTAGTCTATAGTCTAGTCTATAGTCTAGTCTATAGTCTATTCAATAGTCTAGTCTATAGTCTAGTTTATAGGCTAGTTTATAGTCTAGTCTATAGTCTAGTCTATGGTCTAGTCTATAGTCTAGTCTATAGTCTAGTCTATAGTCTAGTCTATAGTCTAGTCTATAGTCTAGTCTATAGTCTAGTCTAGTCTAGTAGTCTAGTCTATAGTCTAGTCTATAGTCTAGTCTATAGTCTAGTCTATAGTCTAGTCTATAGTCTAGTCTATAGTCTAGTCTATAGTTTAGTCTATAGTCTAGTCTATAGTCTAGTCTATAGTCTAGTCTATAGTCTAGTCTATAGTCTAGTCTATAGTCTAGTCTATAGTCTAGTCTATAGTCTAGTCTATAGTCTAGTCTATAGTCTAGTCTATAGTCTAGTCTATAGTCTAGTCTATAGTCTAGTCTATAGTCTAGTCTATAGTCTAGTCTATAGTCTAGTCTATAGTCTAGTCTATAGTCTAGTCTATAGTCTAGTCTATAGTCTAGTCTATAGTCTAGTCTATAGTCTAGTCTATAGTCTAGTCTATAGTCTAGTCTATAGTCTAGTCTATAGTCTAGTCTATAGTCTAGTCTATAGTCTAGTCTATAGTCTAGTCTATAGTATAGTCTATAGTCTAGTCTATAGTCTAGTCTATAGTTTAGTCTATAGTCTAGTCTATAGTCTAGTCTATAGTCTGGTCTAGTCTATAGTCTAGTCTATAGTCTAGTCTATAGTCTGGTCTAGTCTATAGTCTAGTCTAAAGTCTAGTCTATAGTCTAGTCTATAGTCTTGTCTATAGTCTAGTCTATAGTCTAGTCTATAGTCTAGTCTATAGTCTAGTCTATAGTATAGTCTATAGTATAGTCTATAGTCTAGTCTATAGTCTAGTATATAGTCTAGCCTATAGTCTAGTCTATAGTCTAGTCTATAGTCTAGTCTATAGTCTAGTCTATAGTCTAGTCTATAGTCTAGTCTATAGTCTAGTCTATAGTCTAGTCTAGTCTATAGTCTAGTCTAGTCTATAGTCTAGTCTAGTCTAGTCTAGTCTAGTCTATAGTCTAGTCTAGTCTAGTCTAGTCTAGTCTAGTCTAGTCTAGTCTAGTCTAATCTATAGTCTAGTCTAGTCTATAGTCTAGTCTATCATCTAGTCTACAGTCTAGTCTACAGTCTAGTCTATAGTCTGGTCTATAGTCTAGTCTATAGTCTAGTCTATAGTCTAGTATATAGTCTAGTCTATAGTTTAGTCTATAGTTTAGTCTATAGTCTAGTCTATAGTCTAGTCTATAGTCTAGTCTATAGTCTAGTCTATAGTCTAGTCTATAGTCTATAGTCTAGTCTATAGTCTAGTCTAGTCTATAGTCTAGTCTATAGTCTAGTCTATAGTCTAGTCTATAGTCTAGTCTATAGTCTAGTCTATAGTCTAGTCTAGTCTAGTCTATAGTCTAGTCTAGTCTATAGTCTAGTCTATAATCTAGTCTACAGTCTAGTCTACAGTCTAGTCTATAGTCTAGTCTATAGTCTAGTCTATAATCTAGTCTACGGTCTAGTCTATAATCTAATCATCAGTGTAGTCTACAGACTAGTCTATAGTCGAATCTATAGTCTAGCTACAGTCTAGTCTATAATCTTATCATCAGTGTAGTCTACAGACTTGTCTATAGTCTAGTCTATAGCTTAGTCTATAGTCTAGTCTATAGTCTAGTCTATAATCTAGTCTACAGTCTAGTCTACAGTCTAGTCTATAATTTAATCATCAGTGTAGTCTACAGACTAGTCCATTGTCTAATCTATAGTCTAGCTACAGTCTAGTCTATAATCTAATCATCAGTGTAGTCTACAGACTAGTATATAGTCTAATATAGTATATATAAAAAAAGTGGTAAAACATAAAAAAAGGTGCTTAAATAAATAGTCGTCAAATTCTTCAAATTTACTTTCTGCAACAAACTATATTTTTTATTAATTTACTTATTTTTGTAATAAATAATTTTTTTATGAGACAGCTGTATTTGTTTCCTTGACGCAGTCACCTGAGTCTTGGTCAATTTTAATCACTGAATTATTTATTGAAACGGTTGAGACTACCGTAAAATTTCAATTGTTCCGATCGAGTCATGTGATTGTATTGGGAATCGCTTAAATTCGGTTACCACATGAATACCACGAAACAATTTTCTCTGTGTATGATCAAATATTTGAGCAATGTGTCAAGGCCTCATTTAATTGCTCTAATAACGTTTTACAATTTTAGTTACATTTATTAGTAGAGTAGTGACAAGATGCTTTGGAGAAATTTAAAATTTTATATAATGTTCATATTTAATATGATACTTGTTTTGTATCTTTTAAAATTATATATAAAATTAAGTGAAAAGAAAATTATTTTAAACAGAAATAAATTAAAAGTGGATCAAAGAAGTGGTAATGAAAAAAATTCTGATTAGAAACATAATGATAAAACGAGTATATTTAAAGCTTTTTAAGTCAGAAGTTGACATTTTTTTTAAATATTTTAAAAAATTTGTAGTTTTTAAATTTAAAAAAATCCTTTTACCTTCTTTACAGAACCCAATAAATATGTCATACAAGAACGCATTGCCAAACATATTCCCTATTTGCCCATAGAAGATCTAGAAACTTTTCTAATGTCATTTCGAACATACAATTATAGTTGTGCCTGGTATCCGGGCATCATGAATATTCATATCCAAAATGAATATTGGCAAATATTACGTAATAAAAATCTAACCTATCATCTATTTGGGGCCTATCTAGACAATAGGCCGTATGTGACTAAAAATAAAACTCTTATACGTATACTAACAATGATTGATTTAATTTCGAAAAATCCTAGAGATTATCCTCCAACATATTGCCAATTTTGGTTTAGAGAAAAATTCGAACCAGTTATAGTGCCCGTAGAGAAAACACAACTTATATGGAGATACGAATGGGTTCATGATTCTCAATATAGTTTCCCTTATGTTCTTACATGTACTCTGCCTAGAGATTACGATCAGTGGTTACCGAAAAGTGTGTCGTTGGTAGCAGCACCTTGTGATAATGCTACTAATATGTTAAGAGTGATTTACAGTCCTTTAAAAGCTTCCGAAAAGAAAAAAGAATTTGCTGTTTGCATTAAGGGTTTAGATTTTCCTTATATTGATTTATCTTATCGTCTGGTGGAATATTTAGAAACTTTACGTCTATTGGGAGCCGAAAAAGTAACCATGTATAATCTGGAGGTACATGAAAATACTACAAAAGTTTTAAATTATTATCAACGTACAGGATTTGTAGAATATCGTCCATTTAGTTTTAGTCTCAAATATTCCAATTTTCCCGACTATCGTCATCGTCAAATTAAAACTAAACTGGATCCATTTATTTTGCATGAAGGTATAGCCTACAATGATTGTATCTATAGAAATATGTATCAATTCCAATATATCGGTGTTTGGGATATAGATGAATTACCACTTCCTTTAAAAAACTACACCAAATGGCACGATCTAGTAAAAGTAGCCGATGATACAAAAAACTCTACGTGTAAGAGTTATAGAAGTCTTTGTTTTTTATGTGCTTATTTTCCTAGTTACCAACGAGAACCTACTTTAACCGAAAGGTTTCCTGATTATTTCTATATGCTGCAGCATGTCAGACGTGTTAAAGAACATGCTCCTTTGGGAAAAGCAATGAAATGTTTCCATAATACTGATTATATTATAGCAACGCATAATCATTTCGCTATTCACTATGCTGCCAACTGTAACGGTTATACATTTCGCACTACCGATGCCCAAATGAATCACTATCGTGAGCCACCAAAAAGAGATGATCGTTTAAATCCAGTATTAGATAATCGATTGTGGCGCCATGGAGATGAAATAGTAGAAAGATCTTTGAAGATATATGAAGAATTGAATTTCTTTGAAGAAGTATGAATTTAAATTAAGAAAATATTTTTTAAGTTTTTATTGCAAAATGAAATATTTATAGAATGTTGATTTGTTCTTATTTAAAAGTATTCCAAATTTAATTAATTAATTAACTAACTAACTAACTACTAACTAACTAACTACTAACTAACTAACTAACTAACTAACTAACTAACTAACTAACTAACTAACTAACTAACTAACTAACTAACTAACTAACTAACTAACTAACTACTAACTAACTAACTAACTAACTAACTAACTAACTAACTAACTAACTAACTAACTAACTAACTAACTAACTAACTAACTAACTAACTAACTAACTACTAACTAACTAACTAACTAACTAACTAACTAACTAACTAACTAACTAACTAACTACTAACTAACTAACTAACTAACTAACTACTAACTAACTAACTAACTACTAACTAACTACTAACTAACTAACTAACTAACTACTACTAACTAACTAACTAACTAACTAACTAACTAACTACTAACTAACTAACTAACTAACTAACTAACTAACTAACTAACTAACTAACTAACTAACTAACTAACTAACTAACTAACTAACTAACTAACTAACTAACTAACTAACTAACTAACTAACTAACTAACTACTAACTAACTAACTAACTAACTAACTAACTAACTACTAACTAACTAACTAACTACTAACTAACTAACTAACTAACTAACTAACTAACTAACTAACTAACTAACTAACTAACTAACTAACTAACTAACTAACTAACTAACTAACTAACTAACTAACTAACTAACTAACTAACTAACTAACTAACTAACTAACTAACTAACTAACTAACTAACTAACTAACTAACTAACTAACTAACTAACTAACTAACTAACTAACTAACTAACTAACTAACTAACTAACTAACTAACTAACTAACTAACTAACTAACTAACTAACTAACTAACTAACTAACTAACTAACTAACTAACTAACTACTAACTAACTAACTAACTAACTAACTAACTAACTAACTAACTAACTAACTAACTAACTAACTAACTACTAACTAACTAACTAACTAACTAACTAACTACTAACTACTAACTACTAACTAACTACTAACTAACTAACTAACTAACTAACTAACTAACTAACTAACTAACTAACTACTAACTAACTAACTAACTAACTAACTAACTAACTAACTAACTAACTAACTAACTAACTAACTAACTAACTAACTAACTAACTAACTAACTACTAACTAACTAACTAACTAACTACTAACTAACTAACTAACTAACTAACTAACTAACTAACTAACTAACTAACTACTAACTAACTAACTAACTAACTAACTAACTAACTAACTAACTAACTAACTAACTAACTAACTAACTAACTAACTAACTAACTAACTAACTAACTAACTAACTAACTAACTAACTAACTAACTAACTAACTAACTAACTAACTAACTAACTAACTAACTAACTAACTAACTAACTAACTAACTAACTAACTAACTACTAACTAACTAACTAACTAACTAACTAACTAACTAACTAACTAACTAACTAACTAACTAACTAACTAACTAACTAACTAACTAACTAACTAACTAACTAACTAACTAACTAACTAACTAACTAACTAACTAACTAACTAACTAACTACTAACTAACTAACTAACTAACTAACTAACTAACTAACTAACTAACTAACTAACTAACTAACTAACTAACTAACTAACTAACTAACTAACTAACTAACTAACTAACTAACTAACTAACTAACTAACTAACTAACTAACTAACTAACTAACTAACTAACTAACTAAACTAACTAACTAACTAACTAACTAACTAACTATAACTAACTAACTAACTACTAACTAACTCAACTAACTACTACTAACTAACTAACTAACTACACTACTAACTAACTAACTACTAACTTAACTACTAACAACTACCTAACTAACTAACTAACTAACTAACTAACTAACTAACTACTAACTAACTAACTAACTAACTACTACCTAACTAACTAACTACTAACTAACTAACTAACATACTAACTAACTAACTAACTAACTACTAACTAACTACTAACTAACTAACTAACTAACTACTAACTAATTAATTAACTAACTAACTAATATCGCAGCGCACACCTATACAAAATTAGACGGATATATATCCCTCACGAACACTGATTGGAAAATTCTTAGGAATTACGTCCAGGAAACTGAGTATCTGAACATGGCCCGATTTTAACTTTAAGCAATTTCAATAGCATTCGTCCTTGGTCAAAAAAAAAGAGGATGTGCCAAATTTCATCAAATTTTCAAATACATGGACACACAGACGGATAGACAGACGGACGGACATACATACATATGTAGCTAAATCTACTCAGAAAGTGATTCTGAGCCGATTGGCGGGTGTAGCACCAATATTTTTGTTTGTTACAAACTAAAGTTATTTTATTTTTTAAAAAGATTTATACAATTTATTTACTTCTTTATACAAAATTAATATCTTTAATGAAAAATTATAGAGACAAATTTGAAAGTAAAAAAATATAAAACCTGATTTGAAAGCATAGTAATATAAAGTAAATAACACAAGTTTATAAAAGGTATAGAAGCATGTAGTGAAATACTACACATATGTATAGCAGCACAAATGCATAATACCCTCGTCACTTTAGTGGTGTAGGGTACACAAATTAGTTTTCTATGTTAATAATCATTTACTGTAGCTATGAACTCAAAATGACTCTCTACATCGAGAAAAATTAAAAAAAAAAATTTTGGGACACCGGTTCCCATATACATGAACGTGTTAATATCTAAACTTTATTGATTTATTGCCTGTTTGAATACCCTAATAATGTCCATTTCCCTCATAGTAGTCTAAGTTATAATGAACATTGTTAGGTATAATCAGTATTGCAAGGTTTAATTAGCATGCATTAAATATATATTATTTAAACAACTGTTTAATGATTTTCCATTAAAACCGAGAAGAGATGTTTTAGCTCCCAAAGCTTTTATATCTACTATTATACTATTTAGTTTCTATTATTAGCGACAGCACGAATATGCTGCGGCGGAATTTCAAATTTTATTTGAGTATATTTTTAAACGTTGTATTAATAGCTTGGTTTTTAATTAAATATAAAAATTCTAGTGTAATAAAATTAACTATTAATAGAAGCAAATTAAATGTGGATCAGAGAGCGGGTAATGGTGAAAGAGAAAAAAAAAAATATTACGAGCCAATGAAATAATTATTATAGATTTTAATGATGAAGATATCTGGGGTCTTCAGAAAAATACAGACAAACGGACATAGCTTAATCGATCCCGAGCATATTCAATAGGCTTTGTCATTACAATTAATGTGTATATTTAATTAAAATTAGACAAATATCGGATCGAAATTAAAATTTTTCGAAATTCGGAAATTTTTTAAAATTGAAATTGGAGTGTATAATAAACTTAATTATGAATGTATATCTTTCTCTATACATAAAATATTAATATCTGTTCGTAATCAATAAACCCAGAAACTACGGCACCTGATTGGACAAAGTTTCGAATATATATGTTCCAGGGATCGTAAGAAGTGTTCTTGTAAAATAAAACGAAAGCTTTAAAATTTTTGAGATACTTAGATCTTTACATGGAGAAAAATATACACTAACATAAGGGCCGGTACCGTGGATCAGGTTCAGCTAGTTTAATATAAACTACAGTAGTTTTCCGATTTAACGAACCCATATGTTGTCAGGCCTGTTCGTAAAATTGAAAAGTTCGTTATATGCAGTACTAACTAAAACGTGGGTTTTTGGTAGGAAATTAATTAAAAATAGGTACATAAAATATTTTTTAAATGTATTTTATAAAAATTAATTCTTTTTTTTATAAAAATAGCACAAAACACAAAATTCCGAATCTTATATACCCACCTTCAAACCATATTTGTGTCGAATTTCATCGCTGTATTTTTAATTCAGTCATGAGCCGAAGTTCATCGCTATACTCGTATTTTTAAGCGAGTAATGAGCGTTGAAGTAATTTTCTTAAGGGGGCCTGATATGGAGGGTAAGGTCAATTATGGACCGATTCCCATAAAATTTATAGAGATTTCAGTTAGTATAGAACATGTTTGAATCGAATTTCATCGGCGTACTCGTATTGTTAAGCGAGTAATGAGCGTTAAAGTCATTATCTGAAGGACGGACGGACATAGCTACATCGAACTAAAATTTAATAAGAACCCAGAATGTGTTACAGTTTTGGGTATAAAAGCACCGCTTGCTACAACTTAGGTTATTTGTTATTTTTGATAAATGTCATTTTATCTTCATTTTAATAATAATATTTTTATTAGTTCGTTAAACAGAGTACAAAAAACAAGTTTTGTTCGTTATTTAAGGTAGTCAATAGGAAAAATTAGCTTGTTCGTTAAATGCGATGTTCGTAGAATTGAATGGTCGTTAAATCGGAAAACTACTGTATTTGTTTCTTTAGCAAATGTTAAAATAATATATACTTTCTTTAATTTCAGAACCCAATAAATTAACCATTCTGCAACATATTGCGAAAAATATTCCCTACTTACCAATAGAAGATCTAGGAGTTTTTTTCAGTAAAGTACGTAACTACAATTATACTTGTGCACGGTATCCGGGCATTATGGACATACACATACAAAATGAATATTGGCAAATACTGAGGAATCGAAATCTAACCTATTACCTATATGGAGCTTATTTGGACGATAGACCATTAGTGACAGGAAATAGAACATTAATACGTTTATTAGCTATTATTGATTTGATTTCCGAAAATCAGCAAGATTATCCTCGCACATATTGTCAATTATGGTTTAAAGATAAATTCGAACCGTTGATAGTGCCAGTAGAGACAACTCATTTTATATGGAGATATAGATGGGGTCATGATTCACAATATAGTTTTCCACATATTTTAACATGTAACCTGCCAGAAGATTATAAAGATCTTATACCGAAAAGTGTGTCCTTGGTAGCAGCACCCTGTAATAAAGCCTCTAATATATTGAGGGTAATTAAAAGACCATTGAAACCTTTTGAAAAGAAAAAGGAATTTGCTGTTTGTATAAAGGGTTTAGATTTTCCTTATAAAGATATATCCTATCGCCTGGTGGAATATATAGAATCATTACGTGTACTGGGAGCCCAAAAGGTAATCGTTTATAACTTAGAGGTACATGATAATGTAACAAAAGTTTTAAATTATTATCAACATACAGGATTTGTAGAATATCGTCCATTTAGTTTTTCTCTCAAGTATTCCAATTTACCAGAATTCCGCCATTTGCAATTGATTACAAAAAAGGATGCCTTTCGTTTGCATGAAAGTATACTATATAATGATTGTATTTATAGGAATATGTATCAATTTAAATACATAGCTGTCTGGGATATAGACGAACTACCTATACCTTTAAAACGTTACAAAAACTGGCATGATCTGATGTTATTAGCTGAAAATTCCAAAGAGTATATGTGTAAAAGCTATGCCAGTTTTTGTTTTTTGTGTGCCTATTTTCCAAGTTATAAGGGAAATTTTTCCTTTGCCAAAGAGTTTCCAGAATATTTCTATATGCTGCAACATGTAAAACGTGTGCGTGATATTGCTGACTATGGTTATGCCATGAAATGTCTACATTCTACTGATCATATTATAGCTACCCATAATCATTTTCCCGTACACTATGCTGCCGATTCTAGGGATTATACCTTTAGCAGCAGTGTTGCCCAAATGAATCATTATCGTGAGCCACCTTTTAAGGAAAATCTTACGAATCCTATTATGGACAAGAGTTTGTGGAGATTTGCTCGTCGAATAGTAAAGAAATCAATGAAAATATTTGAGGAATTGGATTTTTTTGAGAAATTCTAAAAAAAAATCTTATATTTTTATAAAAATAAAGAAAATTTTCAAAATTTTTTTAATATTTTAAATTTATCCCAAACACAAATACCGCGATTATTAGAAAATACAAAAACGAATGGTTTGCCAGCATCTTCTAGTAAAAATAATTCTTTAGCTTTGTTAACACCTAATTCAAGGGAATCATTTAACACTTCTTGCCATGTATTACCCTTATCTGTTTCCATTAATACGGGCTGAAATGCACTATTAAAATTTTTAAGTTTCCCATAAAGTTCCTTAACATGTATAACAGTTATTAGAGCTACATAAGGAGAGAATTTAAGCCAGCCTTCTAAATTCCTTAAAGGTATATCGGGAGCCATATCTATTATCATTAAATTACATTGACAACGTTGTATATTCTTAAGTATTTCATACTCAAATGGTTTCTTAAATATTTCCCTTATTTCTTGAGTCATTTGAAAATCGTTTTCATAAGACGGTCTTTGTATATACCAGGGATAATTACGTTGGTTAAAATCTCTAGCCAATTTTTGTCTTATTTCAACATCTTGTTGTATATTAGCTAATTGTTGATCAAGAGGTAGGATTTTTGTGTGATTTTCACGATAAGGTAATTGTTTGATTTCTTCCTCTTCAGCGGTTGTTATGCAATGTTTTTCACTTGATTTTTTGCATTTTAATTCTATGGGAGGGGCATAATTTTCGTAATTTTTACTAGCTAAAAGTTCATGAGCCCATAAATGATCAAATTGTTGTTGGGGTATAAAATATTCAGCGGTATCGGTACTTTTTATTTCACAGTTATTGCATTCTAGTATTAAGGGCCAAAGATTATCGCAAATTTGTGGAGAAATTTCAGAGTTATAATTTTCCATTTTTTTAAATAAAATTATTTTATGATTTTTGAACGTCTTAATAAAACTGAGGGTTGCCATAGGATTAAAGTTATCGAGAAATAAAGACTAGTTTATGGTGCCGTCTGTTGACTAGTCTTCGGACGGGAGTTTCAAACTTTTAGCAATTTTCTAAAGCAAATTTTAAAATTTGGAGAAAATCTCCATGTGACTTATGAACAATGAAGAAATTAAGTCGATACAGATTAGTGGTACCTAAGAATGTTAACCCATTCATTGTGAAAGTCAAACTCAAGCTATGCAATATTGGAAAATTTTCTTGTCACCATAGAGAAATATTATTTGGATTTCAACGGATTTAAATGAAACTTAGGAAAACTAGATAATGAGACGGTTGGCCTGCGTAATCTAACGGACAAATTTTTACAAAACATCAGAAGAGAAAAAATACAATTCTTATTTAAATTCTCTGATATTATTAATAAAGCTGCAAGAGATTTTAGCCAAACAAAAATAAGGACTAATCTATGATAGTATACATACGAGCTATTCTATAGTTAAGTCTATAGACTTTTCTATGGTCTAGTCTACATACTGTTCCATTCGATAGAGTACTCTATTTTCTAATTAATATACTACTCTATTGTATATTTAATTGATTAGTATGTGAAGCAGTCTACTGACTAAATTGACTTGCTTACTGACAAGTCTAATGATGGAAAATTCTGTTATTTAATCAATGGACATGTCTATTTTGTCTAGCTTATTAAATAGTCTATAGACTAAGGTATTTATTTAACATATCACAACGTTAATCCGTTATTTTTCGATGCTTACAAATATTTTCATCGCTTCTTATAAAAATAATAAAAAATTCTCTCAACTCACCCTATAGTAAAATTCCATGTTTACAATTTGCATTTTTATAAAGTTCAGCATGCCTATTTCGTTAAAAACAACAAAAGCAATAATAATAAAAAATCGCTCTCAGTAATCTCATTTAATTTCTTTTGTGCTTTGTCAAAATATTCCAAATCTTACAATAACAAAACACTAGTTGCATTCAAACAACAAAAACAACTGTAGTAAGGCAAAAAAAAAAAAAACACATTGCAGAGCAAAAACAATGATGAATGACACTTCTTGACAATAAAATTTCTTAATAAATTTAATGATTTATTGAACTTTAGTAATTGTTAATAAATAAAAACACTTTAGATTGTTAATTTTAAATAATTAGAATTACTGTTTTTACAATAATTTGTTACATTTAATAAATCACTTTAACTATGCAGTTGATGGAAGATTTAAGAAGAAACTAACAAATAAAGTAAAAAAATCGTAAATGTAGAGTTGCCAAACAACTGTTTGAGTATATAAATAAAGGGATGTAGGAGCATGGACAGATGATGATAAATACAAATGTATGTACATAATAATAAGTCGATAAGTGCGACTATAGCCTAGACTATAGACAATGCTATAGACTGGACTATTCTACGGACTAGACTATAGACTAGAATATAGACTAGACTATAGACTGGACTATTCTACAGACTAGACTATATTATAGACTATAGAATAGACTATAGACTGGACTATAGACTAGACTACAGACTAAACTATAGACTAGACTATGGACTAGACTATAGACTAGACTAGACTATAGACTAGACTATAGACTAGACTATAGACTAGACTATAGACTAGACTATAGACTAGACTATAGACTAGACTATAGACTAGACTATAGACTAGACTATAGACTAGACTAGACTAGACTATAGACTATAGACTATAATATAGACTAGACTATAGACTGGACCATAGACTAGACTATAGACTATACTATAGACTATTCTACAGACTAGACTATAGACTAGACTATAGACTATACTATAGACTAGACTATAGATTAGACTATAGACTAGACTATAGATTAGACTATAGACTAGACTATAACTAGACTATAGGCTAGACTATGGACTAGACTATAGACTAGACTATAACCTAGACTATAGACTAGAATATAGACTAGACTATGGACTAGACTATGGACTAGACTATGGACTAGACTATAGACTAGACTATAGACTAGAATATAGACTAGACTATAGACTAGACTATAGACTGTACTATAGACTAGACTATAGACTAAGCAATAGACTAACTATAGACTAGACTACAGTCTAGACTATAGACTAGACCTATAGACTAGACTATAGACTAGACTATAGACTAGACTATAGACTAGACTATAGACTAGACTATAGACTAGACTATAGACTAGACTATAGACTAGACTATAGACTAGACTATAGACTAGACTATAGACTAGACTATAGACTAGACTATAGACTAGACTATAGACTAGACTATAGACTAGACTATAGACTAGACTATAGACTAGACTATAGACTAGGCATAGACTAGACTATAGACTAGACTATAGACTAGACTATAGACTAGACTATAGACTAGGCTATAGACTAGACTATAGACTAGACTATAGACTAGACTATAGACTAGACTATAGACTAGACTATAGACTAGACTATAGACTAGACTATAGACTAGACTATAGACTAGACTATAGACTAGACTATAGACTAGACTATAGACTAGACTATAGACTAGACTATAGACTAGACTATAGACTAGACTATAGACTAGACTATAGACTAGACTATAGACTAGACTATAGACTGGACTATAGACTAGACTAATGACTAGAATATTGACTAGACTACAGACTAGACAATAGACTAGACTGTACTATAGACTAGACTAAACAACAGACTAGACTATAGACTAGACACTAGACTAGAATATTGACTAGACTATAGACTATACTATAGACTAGACTATAGACTAGACTATAGACTATACTATAGAAAAGACTACAGACTAGACTATAGACTAGACCATAGACTAGACTACAGACTAGACTGTACTATAGACTAGACTAAACTACAGACTAGACTATAGACTGGACTATAGACAAGACTAAATACACGACCTAGACTTGACTAGAATGTAGTATAGACTATGGACTTGACTATAGACTGTATATAGACTGGTCTATTGACTACTAGGTATTTTGAGATTTTATCAAATTTAGAAAAAGTAAATATTGAAAATGTTATGGGGATACCTCGTTATATTTCGATATCAAAATGTTCCGAATAATGTAAAAAAGTACTGAATTTTCCTTAATTAGTTATTAATCTATTTACTTAATAACCCAAAAAAGTAAATGACTTACCCTATTAAATGCAGATTTTTTTTCTCCTCCAATTGCAATTCTCTATTAAGTTTATCACGCATTTCATTTTTCTCAATAATTAAGAGTAAATAAATGAATGCAATACTCTTAAGAAATGAATACAAACAAACGTTTTCTCTTAGCTTTAAAGAAACATCACTTCTCTTTTTAAAACACACACCTGCTAGTTTAAGCTTTAAAGCAACAACAACATTATCGACAAGGAATGCAAACACAAAGCGCAATACAAAACAAAAAAAATACAAAGCAGTTCAACAACAAAAACAACGATGCGAAAAAAATCACATTTTTTAATGTCACACTTTTGCTTTCTATATTTTTTTAGGAAATTTTATGATTTGTTGTTATATTTTATGATTAATATATAACAACACTTTAGTTTATTATTTATTTGTAAAAATTTTATTTATTACTCAAGTTTAACTATTATTTTAGTATTTTTTCACTAAATCACGACAATAACTTACGCACTTGTTGAAATTCAATAAGAAACTGACAAATAAAGAAGAAAAGTAAAAGAAGTTTCGTTAGGTTAGAGTTGTCAAACTATTGAATGGTTTTGTAAATAAAGGGATTGTAATGGAATTTGCGTGAGAAGTTTATTTGAGGCGGAATTTTAATGTAATTTGTAAAACTAAAATGTATACCTAACAAGTGTGTTATATTCGGTTATTAATATGAACGTTAGCGGTAATTTTCGGAATAGAGCCTTTAATGAGGGATTTTAAAATAATTCATATCTTACAATAACCAAACACAAGTTGAATTTTAAAAACAATTGTAATAAGGCCAAAACAAAACACAAAAAACAATCATGAAAAGACAATATTTATGACACTTTTTGGCAATAAAATTTAATAATATATTGAAATGTAGTAATTAGTAATAAATAAAAACGATTTAGTACATTACTTATTTAAAGTAATTGTACTTATTTACAATCACATATTTCAAAAAATTTTTAACTAATAAATCATTTTAACTAGAACTGACAAATAAAGAGTAGTAAAAAAGAAATTTCGTAAATGTAGAGTTGCTATGAAACTTTTTGAGTAAAGAAATAAGGGGATGTAGGAGCATGGACATATGATAGATACATATGTACATAAAACTAGTAAATTGTATAGTCTACAGTCTAGTCTATAGTCTAGTCTATAGTATAGTCTATAGTCTAGTCTATAGTCTAGTCTATAGTCTAGTCTATAGTCTAGTCTATAGTCTAGTCTATAGTCTAGTCTATTGTCTAGTCTATAGTCTAGTCTATAGTCTAGTCTATAGTCTAGTCTATAGTCTAGTCTATAGTCTAGTCTATAGTCTAGTCTATAGTCTAGTCTATAGTCTAGTCTATAGTCTAGTCTATAGTCTAGTCTATAGTCTAGTCTATAGTCTAGTCTATAGTCTAGTCTATAGTCTAGTCTATAGTCTAGTCTATAGTCTAGTCTATAGTCTAGTCTATAGTCTAGTCTATAGTCTAGTCTATAGTCTAGTCTATAGTCTCTATATTCTAGTCTATAGTCTAGTCTATAGTCTAGTCTATAGTCTAGTCTATAGTCTAGTCTATAGTCTAGTCTATAGTCTAGTCTATAGTCTAGTCTATAGTCTAGTCTATAGTCTAGTCTATAGTCTAGTCTATAGTCTAGTCTATAGTCTAGTCTATAGTCTAGTCTATAGTCTAGTCTATAGTCTAGTCTATAGTCTAGTCTATAGTCTAGTCTATAGTCTAGTCTATAGTCTAGTCTATAGTCTAGTCTATAGTCTAGTCTATAGTCTAGTCTATAGTCTAGTCTATAGTCTAGTCTATAGTCTAGTCTATAGTCTAGTCTATAGTCTAGTCTATAGTCTAGTCTATAGTCTAGTCTATAGTCTAGTCTATAGTCTAGTCTATAGTCTAGTCTATAGTCTAGTCTATAGTCTAGTCTATAGTCTAGTCTATAGTCTAGTCTATAGTCTAGTCTATAGTCTAGTCTATAGTCTAGTCTATAGTCTAGTCTATAGTCTAGTCTATAGTCTAGTCTATAGTCTAGTCTATAGTCTAGTCTATAGTCTAGTCTATAGTCTAGTCTTTAGTCTAGTCTATAGTCTAGTCTATATTCTAGTCTATAGTCTAGTCTATAGTCTAGTCTATAGTCTAGTCTATAGTCTAGTCTATAGTCTAGTCTATAGTCTAGTCTATAGTCTAGTCTATAGTCTAGTCTATAGTCTAGTCTATAGTCTAGTCTATAGTCTAGTCTATAGTCTAGTCTATAGTCTAGTCTATAGTCTAGTCTATAGTCTAGTCTATAGTCTAGTCTATAGTCTAGTCTATAGTCTAGTCTATAGTCTAGTCTATAGTCTAGTCTATAGTCTAGTCTATAGTCTAGTCTATAGTCTAGTCTATAGTCTAGTCTATAGTCTAGTCTATAGTCTAGTCTATAGTCTAGTCTATAGTCTAGTCTATAGTCTAGTCTATAGTCTAGTCTATAGTCTAGTCTATAGTCTAGTCTATAGTCTAGTCTATAGTCTAGTCTATAGTCTAGTCTATAGTCTAGTCTATAGTCTAGTCTATAGTCTAGTCTATAGTCTAGTCTATAGTCTAGTCTATAGTCTAGTCTATAGTCTAGTCTATAGTCTAGTCTATAGTCTAGTCTATAGTCTAGTCTATAGTCTAGTCTATAGTCTAGTCTATAGTCTAGTCTATAGTCTAGTCTATAGTCTAGTCTATAGTCTAGGTCTATAGTCTAGTCTATAGTCTAGTCTATAGTCTAGTCTATAGTCTAGTCTATAGTCTAGTATATAGTCTAGTCTATAGTCTAGTCTATAGTTCTAGTCTATAGTCTAGTCTATAGTCTAGTCTATAGTCTAGTCTATAGTCTAGTCTATAGTCTAGTCTATAGTCTAGTCTATAGTCTAGTCTATAGTCTAGTCTATAGTCTAGTCTATAGTCTAGTCTATAGTCTAGTCTATAGTCTAGTCTATAGTCTAGTCTATAGTCTAGTCTATAGTCTAGGTCTATAGTCTAGTCTATAGTCTAGTCTATAGTCTAGTCTATAGTCTAGTCTATAGTCTAGTCTATAGGTCTAGTCTATAGCTAGTCTATAGTCTAGTCTATAGTCTAGTCTATAGTCTAGTCTATAGGTCTAGTCTATAGTCTAGTCTATAGTCTAGTCTATAGTCCTAGTCTATAGTCTAGTCTATAGCTCTAGTCTATAGTCTAGTCTATAGTCTAGTCTAGTCTATAGTCTAGTCTATAGTCTAGTCTAGTCTAGTCTAGTCTAGTCTATAGTCTAGTCTAAGTCTAGTCTATAGTCTTAGTCTATAGTCTAGTATAGTCTAGTCTACGTCTAGTCTAGTTAGTCTAGTCTAGTATAGTCTAGTCTAGTATTAGTCTAGTCTATAGTCTAGTCTAGTCTATAGTCTAGTCTAGTTAGTCTAGTCTATAGTCTAAGTCTATAGTCTAGTCTATAGTCTAGTCTAGTCTAGTCTAGTCTATAGTCTAGTCTATAGTCTAGTCATAGTCTAGTCTATAGTCTAGTCTATAGTCTAGTCTAGTCTATAGTCTAGTCTAGTCTATAGTCTATGTCTATAGTTATAGTTTCTAGTCTAGACTATAGTCTAGTCTAGTCTAGACTATAGTCTAGTCATAGTCTAGTCTATAGTCTAGTCTATAGTCTAGTCTAGTCTAGTCTAGTCTACAGTCTAGTCTATAGTCTAGTCTATAGTCTAGTCTATAGTCTAGTCTATAGTCTAATCTATGGTCTAGTCTATAGTCTAGTCTATAGTCTAGTCTATAGTCTAGTCTATAGTCTAGTCTATAGTCTAGTCTATAGTCTAGTCTATAGTCTAGTCTATAGTCTAGTCTATAGTCTAGTCTATAGTCTAGTCTATAGTCTAGTCTATAGTCTAGTCTATAGTCTAGTCTATAGTCTAGTCTATAGTCTAGTCTATAGTCTAGTCTATAGTCTAGTCTATAGTCTAGTCTATAGTCTAGTCTATAGTCTAGTCTATAGTCTAGTCTATAGTCTAGTCTATAGTCTAGTCTATAGTCTAGTCTATAGTCTAGTCTATAGTCTAGTCTATAGTCTAGTCTATAGTCTAGTCTATAGTCTAGTCTATAGTCTAGTCTATAGTATAATCTATAGTCTAGTCTATAGTCTAGTCTATAGTCTGGTTTATAGTCTAGTCTATAGTCTAGTCTATAGTCTAGTCTATAGTCTAGTCTATAGTCTAGTCTATAGTCTAGTCTATAGTCTAGTCTATAGTCTAGTCTATAGTCTATAGTATAATCTATAGTCTAGTCTATAGTCTAGTCTATAGTCTAGTCTATAGTCTGGTTTATAGTCTAGTCTATAGTCTAGTCTATAGTCTAGTCTATAGTCTATAGTATATATAGTCTAGTCTATAGTCTAGTCTATAGTCTAGTCTATAGTCTAGTCTATAGTCTAGTCTATAGTCTAGTCTATAGTCTAGTCTATAGTCTAGTCTATAGTCTAGTCTATAGTCTAGTCTATAGTCTAGTCTATAGTCTAGTCTATAGTCTAGTCTATAGTCTAGTCTATAGTCTAGTCTATAGTCTAGTCTATAGTCTAGTCTATAGTCTAGTCTATAGTCTAGTCTATAGTCTAGTCTATAGTCTAGTCTATAGTCTAGTCTATAGTCTAGTCTATAGTCTAGTCTATAGTCTAGTAGTCTAGTCTATAGTCTAGTCTAGTCCATAGTCTAGTCTATAGTCTAGTCTATAGTCTAGTCTATAGTCTAGTCTAGTCCTATAGTCTAGTTTATAGTCTAGTCTATTGTCTATTCTATAGTCTAGTCTATAGTCTAGTCTATAGTCTAGTCTATAGTCTAGTCTATAGTCTAGTCTAGTCTGCAGTTTTTCATTAATTTTCTTATTAAATATACAATTGTCTTTTTCTTTTTTATAAAACATGCATTGTTTTGATGACAAATAGTGACGTTTTCTGTTGTGTTGTGTGGCAACACCACGAAGTTTAATCTTGTACGCAAAAACATCAAAGGGGTTTAACATCAGATTAAATTTATATTTAGATTAACTAATCTGATTATTAATTGGCATTTTATTGCCAACTCAAAAGCCTGCTCTAAGTTGTTAATCTATTTACCTAATAACCCATAAAAGTAAATACGTAACTTACCATGTTAAGTGCTGACGTTTTTCTCCTCCAATTGCAATTTTCCATTAAGTTTATCACGCATTTCATTTCTCTCAATAATTAGTAGTAGATAGACGAAAAGTAGTCTTAAAAAATTATTACAAACAACCGTTTTCTTTATGCTTTCAAAAAACATCACTTCTCTTTTTAAAACACTTACTTGCAAGTTTAAAGCAACAACAATATTATCGACAAGGAATGCAAATACAAAGCGCAATGCAAAATAACAAAGACAATGCAGTGTAACAACAAAAACAAAACATATGAAGAAAAAAGCAAATTTTTTTAATGACACACTTCTGCTTTATATATTTTTTTAGGAAATTTTATGATTTGTTGTTATATTTTATGTTTAATAAGTAAAAACACTTTAGTTTATTAGTTATTTGTAAACATTTTATTTGTTACACAAGTTTTATTATTATTTAAGTATTTTTTTCACTAAATCACGACAATAACTTACGCACTTGTTGAAATTCAATAAGAAACTGACAAATAAAGAAGAAAAGTAAAAGACGTTTCGTTAGGTTAGAGTTGTCAAGTTTTTGAGTGCTTATGTAAATAAAGGGATGTTAGTGGTTTTTAAAAGGGAAGAGTTTTACCGGAGGGGGAATTTTAATTATTGTGAAATTGAAATTGAATCGCCGTTACGTTCGGAGTGATTTTCGAATTAGGGCCTTAAATGAGGGAGTCAATTATGAACCACTATGAATATTCTATCGAATTTAAAGAAATATTTTTGAAGTAATTATATCATAATGCTAAACTTTTGGAATAATTTATTAACTAAAAACTGATTGTCTGTAAGAGGGTTTATATGATTGAAAGATTCTCATAAAATAAGGCTTCATAAATATAGGTTTCGGTTCCTAAAAAAAACTATTTGTGTCGAATTTCATCATTACATTGACATTTTAAAGACAGTTATGAGCGTTTAATTCTTTTTCTGAAGAGAACCTCATATGGGTTTAGGGTAAATTAGGTTTCGATTGTCATTTTCGTTTCAACAAACTTTATTTATGTCGAATTTTTTCGCTATACTGGTATTATTAAGTCCGTAAAGAGAGTGAACATAATTTTCTTAATAGGAGCTTATATTGGGCTGAGAGGTTTTTTATGGGCCGTTCCTGATAGTACTTGCCGATACATTTCGGTTGATATGAAACTCGATTATGTCAAATTTCGTTCCTATATTGGTATTTTTAGCTGAGTTATGAACGCTAAAGTCATTTTGGGGAAGGTAACCTTATATGGATGATAGGTTCAGTTACAGATTCATCCTCATGAAATTCGGTAAGAAGATTTCTGTTCTTATAAAACTTCATTAATGTGCTAGTAATAAGTCTGTAATGAACATTAAAGTAACTTTCAGAAGGGGACTTTTTATAGGGTTAATTATAGACCTATATTTAACTAAAAATCATAGTAAACTTATATGTGTCCAATTTCATCACTGTCCTTGTACTTTTAAGTCAGTAATGAACGTTAAAATAATTTTTTGAAGGATACCTCACATGGGGGTAGGATCAGAAATATTCATCCCAAATGCTGCTTAATTAATTATGTCTCCTACTGAAGCATATCTGACGTTGACCGCAATTTCTTCCGATATTTGATTTTATGACTTTTTTTGTTTGTTATGCCTAAATGTTAATTCTATTTATTTGTAAATATCAATTGTTTTTCTAAAAACAAACAAATGCACAAAAATTCCAAAACCCAAACAATTATCGCTGAATTGTGTGAGAAGCTACACTGTTCCGAATTGGCAGATGATTTGGAACGAGTAAATCATGCCCGGGAAATGTTAGCACAGCTACAGCAAAATGAAGTTTTCAAAAATTTACAACCAGATAAGGAAAATTTTGACATCAGCAGCAATCATACAGTCCATAAATTATCCAATATATTGCTGGAAACTAAACAAAGACTAACCACGGCCAAGCCAAGTAGCAGTAGCACAAATACAAATCAAAGTATTGATGGGGAAAGTATTCATAATATAGAGGAGAATTTACAATCAGAAGAAGAGGGAGAATATGAAATGGAAAAGAGTTTAGAGTGTGAGGAATTATCAAATGATGCCTGGTTGGGTTTCTTTCGGGGTTATGAGATTTTGGAAGAAAATTGTAAAGAAACTTGTGTTATAAGCGAAAATAAGCAATGTATAGAATTGTGTTTAAAGGATGACAATAGTTCTGTGGAAAACTATTTACGTTTGGGCATACGTTGCTTTATGATTGATCTCTTTATAGGAACGGAATTGGAAAAGCAAAAATTAATTTTTACTTTAAGTGAAAGTGAACTGAAAATATCACGGGAATATGGTTTCCCTATCACTACCACCTTATTCGCCCTATTAAGTCCACGTTTGCAATATACGGGCATAATAGATGCTAAATATTCCACTGAAGCACTGGAAAAGGGTAATGAAATAATATTAACCACCAAACGCAAATACTCCACCATGGGCAGTTGTTATAAGGTCTATGTTAATGCCCGCTTTCTATTGGAAGACTGTAAAGAGGGGGATTATATTTTAATAGGACCAACATTACAATTAACCATTAAAGAGGTCTTAGAAGAAGAACTAAAATGTATTGTTACAGAACCTGGCATGTTAGCGTCACGTTTGCCGGTACGTTTTCCCGCTAGATGTAGTCGTTTGCAAATTTCCATGGAAGAACTAGAGGATATAACATTTGCCCGTGAGGTGGGCATTAATGTGTTGGTATCGTATAAACCGGGAACTCAAGAATATCTCAACAATCTTTATGATGCTTTAAATTTACTTAAATGTAATAATTTGCGTATATTTTCACGTTTAATGCTAAATGAATATCAAGAGGGTGATATGGATTTAGATTGGATTGCCGAACGTTATGATGGCTTTTTAGTGGACTTAAGTATTCAGCAAGATAGCTGTTGTTGTCGCACTATACCCACTGTAATACCAGATATTTTAAAACTCTCTTCTACATCCAAAAACTTTATTAACCAAGTTTATAATCTCAAAAAACCCATTATTTTGAACCCTAGCCTCATAGCCCAAAATCAATTGTTTGTGCTTGCTCATCACAGACCTTATATATATTACTATCCCGACAAGTATATATTTTCTAGTGCGACCTATTCAAATGCTTTCCAGTTTTATCTCTTACAAAATGCCTTAAGTGAACAAATACGCTCAACAGAATTATCACTTCAGCCCTTTTGTGATACCTCCGACTTGGGTGAAGATACCATAGCTCGTGCTTGTGTAACAGCCTCTTTAGAGTCCCAAGCCAAAGCCATAGTAGTTTGCTCTGCCATGCCTGATATGTCCATAAAATTGTCACATTTTCGTTCTGCAGCTCCTGTAATTCTGGTTTCAGCTACCAAATCGTTGGGAGACTATATCTCGTTATATCATCATATAGTTTTTATGCATTTTCGTAATCAAGGTTTATACACTTATAAGGAATACGTTGCGAATGCGTTTATATTTGTTATGATATTTTTGAAGTCTAGACAAACTTTAAATGCTGGCGACAATGTGGTGTTGGTTTATGGCTCAGATCAGAGTTCAAAATTATGTGATAAATATTTGGTATATAA
Organism: Lucilia sericata; assembly: GCF_015586225.1. Taxonomy (NCBI): domain Eukaryota; kingdom Metazoa; phylum Arthropoda; class Insecta; order Diptera; family Calliphoridae; genus Lucilia; species Lucilia sericata. The sequence continues at coordinate 232,510 of NW_023994636.1, forward strand.
ATTCGATGAGAAATATTTTGCCAATAATTTGGAGGGAATTTTATTTACGTAAATAAATAACAAAAAATATGTGGAATTGACTTTCTTAATTTAGTTTTCTTAGAGTCCAGTTTAAAGTCTTGACTATAGTCCAGTCTAAAGTCTTGATTATAGTCTTGTGTGTAGTCTAGTCTATTGTCTAAAGTTTACACTTGTTTATAGTCTTGGCCGTAAAATAGTCTATAGTCTTTACTATAGTCAACGGGTCAACAGTCAGTTCCGTATCCTTGACTATGGACCCGTTTATAGCCTTACTTATAGTCTAGCCTAATCTTACCTATAGTCCAGACCACAGTCTTGACTACAGTCCTGTCTATATGTAGTTTTGACTAAAGTTTAGTTTATGGTCATGACTACATTCCAGTTCTTAGTCTTGAACATAATCCACTCTATACTTTAGACTATAGTCTAGGCTGCACACCTGACTATGGTCCATAACTTACTATAGTCCAGTTTATAGTCTCGAATACATATACTCCAGTCTATAGCCGTAACTAAAATCAGGTCTGTAGACTGGACTATAGGTTCAACTAAAGCCTTGGTTACAGTCTTGTCTATAGTCATGACTCATGACTATAGACCAGGCCGTAGTCTCGTCTATTGACTAGACTACAGTCCAGTCTATAGTTTTGAATGTTGTAAAGACTACAGTCCATTCTATAGTCTTGACTTCTATAAACTAAATTATTCTACAGTGTGCAGTCTATATATAATCACAATTGTAGTCTTGACTATAGTCTTCTGTATAGTCTTGACTATAGTCTTGAATAAAGTCTTATCTATAGTTTTTAATATGTTTGACTACATTGTAGTTTATAGTCTTGACTACAGCTCTGACTACGGGCTTTGCTATATTCTAGTCTTTAGTCTTAATTTAAGTTCAGGCTATACTCTTGACTGACGTTTAGTCTATAGTCTTGACTACAGTCCAGCCTACAGTCTTAACTATAGTCCAGTCTAAATATATATTGACTAAAGTCCAGTATACAGACTTAACTATAGCTTTGAGTATAGGCTTGGCTATTTTCTAGTCCTTAGTCATGACTTTTTTCCAGACTTTACTCATGAATATATCCAGTCTATAGTCTTGACTATAGTCCAGTCAATAGTCTTAACTATAGTGCAGTCAATAATCTTGACTATAGTCCAGTCTTTAGTCTTGACGATAGTCCAGCCTACAGCCTTGACTATAGTCCAGTCCATAGTATTGTCTAAAGTCTAGCCTATAGTCTTGATTATAGTCTAGTCTATAGTCTTGACTATAGTCCAGTCTATAGTCTTGACTGTAGTCTAGCATATAGTCTTGATTATAGTCTTGACTATAGTCCAGTCTATAGTCTTGACTATAATCCAGTCTATAGCCTTGACTATAGTCCAGTCTAAAGTCTTGACTATAGTCCAGTCTATAGTCTTGACTATAGTCCAGTCTATAGTCTTGACTATAGTCCAGTCTATATTCTTGACTATAGTCCAGTCTATAGTCTTGACTATATTCCAGTCTATAGTCTTGACTATAGTTCAGTCTTTAGACTGGACTATATTCTTGACTATAGTCCAGTCTATTGTCTTGACTATAGTTCAGTCTATATTATTGACTATAGTCCAGTCTATAGTCTTGACTATATTCCAGTCTATAGTCTTGACTATAGTCCAGTTTATAGTATTGACTATAGATTTGGTTATATTCTAGTCTAGTTATACTCTATAGTCCAGCCTATAGTCTTGACTATAGACAGGTCTATAATCTTAACTATGGTCCAGTATATAGTCTTGACTATAGCTTTAAATACAAGCTTGGCTATATCTAGTCTATGATCTTAACTATAGGGCAGGCTACACTTTTGACTATAGTCCAGTCTATAGTCTTGACTATATTTCAGTCTATTGGACCATCTACCTGTGGTCTTTTTTATAGTTTAATATATAGACCTGACTTGGTCTAGTTTATAGTTTTCACTATAGTCCAGTTTATGGAGTCTGGAAATTCCATTCTATTGTCTAGTCTTGGATATATTATTGAATATAATTCAGTTTATAGTAATGTGTAAAAACCGTAGGCATTGCCCAGTCTATAGTTCGTTCCATATTCTTGGCTATTATCTCTTGCCTAGTTTATGGTTTGACTGTAGTCCATTTTACAGTTCTTATTGTAAAACAGTCTTTGTCCTAACTATAGCATATTTCATAATATTGACTTTAACCCATTAACAATATTTTGATCTGTAGTCAAGACTATAAGTCCGACTGTAATACATACAATAATTTTGATTATAGTCTTGATTATAGCTTATAACGCTGTAGATTGTGATCCTTATCATGAATATATCCTCATTCAGTTCGTTAATGCGTACATTTTACATCAAATTGCCACATAGAGTTTTTACTATGTGTTTATTTTTTTGTTCTTTTGCAATTTTTTCTATTTTTTTCAGAATTAAAATAAAATTCCACAAATATTTATTTTTATAATTATTAGTTCTGTTTTTAACTATTTATTTACTACAATATGAAATGTTTTTAATCAACAAAAGGTTTTATTGTTTTTTCTTTCAAGCTTTTACCAACTATAGTAAATCGAACTCGTGCAACAAAGGCAACAACATTAGTTGCTGCAGTAGCAATAGTAAAAATGCAACAACAACTACAACAACATATAAATAAATCATAAATACTAAAACACAAATATATAATCTCGAATATTGCATTTAAAGCACGTTTTGTGCTTCTAAATTTTAAGCACAACTATTTATTGTCGATTTTTGTAAATCTTTTTAAGTGTATATTAAGTGAAGTGGTAAAATACAGATGGCATGGACCAATAATAATTCATAGTTTGTGCAATTCTCATTTTTTATTATTGGTCTTACAGCAGCACAACAAGGACACCTAGACACCTAGTAAAGAATAAATAAAAAAAGGTGAAAAAATAGTAGAAAAAACAAAAAGAGTGTGTAATAGAAAAGAAAGAAAACTATCACTAGTACATTTACAGTGCGAATTGGTTTTGTTTTAATATGAATTTACACGAGAATACGATAAATTGCATGTTCTATCACGTAAATTTCAAATATAAAGTTAGTTATTGGATTAATCAGACTTTAGTCGTGTATTGTTGTTTCGAATTTGTAGTAGAATTGGAATTTTTTGTATTCCAAAAGAAACTTGCATTTCAATAGAAAGTTTGCTAATATACACTGTAAAGAGGTGTTAGAAGGTTGACTATTTCCTTAAGAAACCTGGATAAAGGAGTTCTCACTTGTTTCTATAGTTTTAAAGACAATTATAAAATTGATAATTAATAATATCAGACAATTTTCTTATTAAATTATTATGTATTTCGAAATGTCCTTGTGTTAGATATTTTATTAATCCCCCTCATAAACAATATTTTTCTCTATCATTTAATTTTTATTTCATTCATAAAATATTTATTAAATTACAAAAATAAAACTTGTTTATTTTCATAACAAAAATCTATACAAATAAAATAACAACCAACAAAAAAAAAAAAAAAAAAAAAGGACATGGAAAAAGCCACCTTAAACGGACTTTGTGTTATGGCAACTGTTTTCTTTCATTTCAAAGTTGTTTACAAAGCAAACTTTTAAAAGTTAGGGATACAATCATTCTACTAATGTATCTATTTACATATCTAAGCCCTGAAGTTTTCAGGATGAAATACATGCATATATGCACAAGGATTACAAATATTTAATTTTATCTGCCAAAGAAAATGTTGAGACAAGATTATTGTCCAGCCTACGATCGACTCCATTGCCAAGAATGTGCACTAGAGTAAAGTCCAGACTGTAGACCATACTATATACAATGGTATAATAACACTAACTACACTCAAGACTGTAACCAGCCTAAACTATATTCAAAACCAAACTGTAGGCTACATTATACAAAGGAATAGTCAATACTATAGGCCAGTCTAGTGGCCTCCGGTAGGTTAGTGGTTAGTGTTCTAGTCTGGTAGACCGGACGTGGTGGGTTCGATTCCCACCTAAGGCACTGGTTAAGGAGCGCACAACAGGCCCGATAGAGGCCTAGGTGTATTTCTTCGGATTTGATGTATATACATCCTCCTTTCAAACTAAATAACTATAGGCCATAACTAACTATAGTCAAGACTAGAAACAAACCTATAGCCAGGATTATAGACTAGACTAGACTATAGACTAGACTATAGACTAGACTATAGACTAGACTATAGACTAGACTATAGACTAGACTATAGACTAGACTATAGACTAGACTATAGACTAGACTATAGACTAGACTATAGACTAGACTATATACTAGACTATAGACTAGACTATCGACTAGACTATATACTAGACTATAGACTAGACTATATACTAGACTATAGACTAGACTGTAGACTAGACTATAGACTAGACTAGACTAGACTAGACTATAGACTAGACTATAGACTACTACAGACTACTATAGACTAGACTATAGACTACTATAGACTAGACTATAGACTAGATTATAGACTAGACTATAGACTAGACTATAGACTAGACTATAGACTAGACTATAGACTAGACTATAGACTAGACTATAGACTAGACTATAGACTAGACTATAGACTAGACTATAGACTAGACTATAGACTAGACTATAGACTAGACTATAGACTAGACTATAGGCTAGACTATAGACTAGACTATAGACTAGACTATAGACTAGACTATAGACTAGACTATAGACTATACTAGAGACTATAGATAGACTATAGACTAGACCATAGACTAGACTATAGACTAGACTATAGACTAGACTATAGACTAGACTATAGACTAGACTATAGACTAGACTATAGACTAGACTATAGACTAGACTATAGACTATAGACTAGACTATAGACTAGACTATAGACTAGACTATAGACTAGACTATAGACTAGACTATAGACTAGACTATAGACTAGACTATAGACTAGACTATAGACTAGACTATAGACTAGACTATAGACTAGACTATAGACTAGACTATAGACTAGACTATAGACTAGACTAGACTATAGACTATAGACTATAGACTAGACTAGACTAGACTAGACTAGACTAGACTAGACTAGACTAGACTAGACTAGACTAGACTAGACTAGACTACTAGACTAGACTAGACTAGACTATAGACTAAACTAGACTAGACTAGACTATAGACTAGACTAGACTAGACTAGACTATAGACTAGACTATAGACTAGACTAGACTATAGACTAGACTATAGACTAGACTATAGACTAGACTATAGACTAGACTATAGACTAGACTATAGACTAGACTAGACCATAGACTAGACTATAGACTAGACTATAGACTAGACTAGACTATAGACTATAGACTAGACTATAGACTAAACTAGACTATAGACTAGACTAGACTAGACTATAGACTAGACTAGACTAGACTAGACTAGACTAGACTAGACTAGACTAGACTACACTAGACTAGACTAGACTAGACTATAAACTAGACTATAGACTAGACTGTAGACTAGACTATAGACTAGACTATAGACTAGACTAGACTAGACTGGACTAGACTAGACTAGACTAGACTAGACTAGACTAGACTAGACTAGACTAGACTTGACTAGACTAGACTAGGCTAGACTAGACTAGGCTAGACTAGACTAGACTAGACTAGACTAGACTAGACTAGACTAGACTAGACTAGACTAGACTAGACTAGACTAGACTATAGACTAGACTAGACTAGACTATAGACTAGACTATAGATCAGACTTTAGACTAGACTATAGACTAAACTAAACTATAAGACTAGACTAGACTATAGACTAGACTATAGACTAGACTATAGACTAGACTATAGACTAGACTATAGACTAGACTATAGATCAGACTTTAGACTAGACTATAGACTAAACTATAGGCTAGACTATAGACTAGACTATAGACTAAACTATAGTCAAGACTATAGACTAGACTATAGATTAAACTATAGACAAGACTATATGTAAACCAGATAATTAAGCACACTAAAGTGTAAGTAAACTGACTATCGGCTATCTTACTTGGAAACTCTAAAACGACGACTTACATTCCTTCTGCAATAGAATCATATAAAAAGTACTCACTGACTCCTTCCCAAACTGTTGGGTCTTACTTAGTACACAAATACAAATAAACCAAAAAATATAACTAAAAACATAATAATAATCAAAACAGAATACAGAAGGCAGGGATTAAAAGTAAAATTTGAAGAGCCCCACCAAAAGAAAATAAAACCAAAAAAAAAATAAATAAAAATAAATAAGAATAAAACTGAACGAATTAAATGAAAATACATCAAAATATTTAATATATTGGCGAGATGAAGACGAAACAAAAATGCCTGAAATGAATGTTAAAAGAGAAATAAAATTGAAGGACATCCGTAGAACACATCTTAGGCGGAAGGCACTTAAGTACGTGTAATATTACAATTTGATTTCTTAAGATCGCCGTCGTCAACTTCAATACAAACAAACGAAAACCACTTAAGCTAATATTAATAAAAATTGGCTGAAGAAATAACAAACAAACACGCACAAGCTCACTCGTTTATTCGTTCGTTCATCCTTAAAACGCCAACCACCTACATTTATACGAAAATCTTAATGAAATGTTAAACGGTCCATATAACGGCTGTGATAAGTGCCCGAGAGTAATGTGGGAGTGGAGAGTTAAATGTGCCCTGTTTGCGTATTTGTGGTTGGTGGGATATTTACGTTTCAATTTGTTTTATTGATTTAAGAAATATGATTATAGAAATCGAATCGGAGCATTTGTTTGGACTTAATTTAGTAAAAGTCCATTAATTTTACACACAACTATCGATAAAGTCATGACTATTGACCAGACCATAGTCAAGGCCTATATACTACTATAAACTAGACTATATGCAAGACCTGAGTAAAAATCAGACTATAGACCTTACTACGGACCAGACTATAGACAGGAGTATTGCCAAGACTATAGTCAAGGCTATGGACCATACTATAAACTAAAGGCTAGACCATTATAGTCAAGACTATATATACCCTTGTAGGGTAACATATCATTGAACTTTACCGACAAAACATTTCTATTTATTTACATATAACTTAAACGTTTTTTATTAGTTAATCCTATTAATAATACACTACTTTACACTTTAAACTACTCTATGCTAACCCTTATTCACATTAATTTACATAAACAATTAATTATGTTTTTTAATAACAAAATGTTTACGACACGCGATAAATTAATTTATTAAATAAAAAATTCATATAATACAAAATAAACAAGAAAAACTTATTAAGTGAAAAATACGAACAAATCTATGAGCATGTAATTGTAAATTGTATGTAAAACATTATAGAAATGTGTTAACAGGTACATAATTGCTTTAAACTACTACAAAAAAACACACTAATAACAAAAACAAGAACAACAAAACATTGATATAAATCTAGGCACGAAATGCTTAATTGTTATTGTAGTTGTATTTGTTGTTTACAAACATGTCAATGTAAATAAAGTCCTTAATCTACATAATGTAGACAAATACTTTATTACACTTTTGCTGCAATAAATATTTTTTGGAAAAGTGTCATGATATTGTTGGACTTTATTATTAAACTATTAACTGAAGTGACAAATTATTGTCGGGAAGGATTGAGTAAAGCATAAGGTCCAATTTTTATAGAATTTATTACAGTTATTAATACTTATTTAAGTCTAGTCTAGTCTATAGTCTAGTCTATAGTCTAGTCTATAGTCTAGTCTATAGTCTAGTCTATAGTCTAGTCTATAGTCTAGTCTATAGTCTAGTCTATAGTCTAGTCTATAGTCTAGTCTATAGTCTAGTCTATAGTCTAGTCTATAGTCTAGTCTATAGTCTAGTCTATAGTCTAGTCTATAGTCTAGTCTATAGTCTAGTCTATAGTCTAGTCTATAGTCTAGTCTATAGTCTAGTCTATAGTCTAGTCTATAGTCTAGTCTATAGTCTAGTCTATAGTCTAGTCTATAGTCTAGTCTATAGTCTAGTCTATAGTCTAGTCTATAGTCTAGTCTCTAGTCTAGTCTATAGTCTAGCCTATAGTCTAGTCTATAGTCTAGTCTATAGTCTAGTCTATAGTCTAGTCTATAGTCTAGTCTATAGTCTAGTCTATAGTCTAGCCTATAGTCTAGTCTATAGTCTAGTCTATAGTCTAGTCTATAGTCTAGTCTATAGTAGTCTATAGTCTAGTCTATAGTCTAGTCTATAGTCTAGTCTATAGTCTAGTCTATAGTCTAGTCTATAGTCTAGTCTATAGTCTAGTCTATAGTCTAGTCTATAGTCTAGTCTATAGTCTAGTCTATAGTCTAGTCTATAGTCTAGTCTATAGTCTAGTCTATAGTCTAGTCTATAGTCTAGTCTATAGTCTAGTCTATAGTCTAGTCTATAGTCTAGTCTATAGTCTAGTCTATAGTCTAGTCTATAGTCTAGTCTATAGTCTAGTCTATAGTCTAGTCTATAGTCTAGTCTATAGTCTAGTCTATAGTCTAGTCTATGTCTAGTCTATAGTCTAGTCTATAGTCTAGTCTATAGTCTAGTCTATAGTCTAGTCTATAGTCTAGTCTATAGTCTAGTCTATAGTCTAGTCTATAGTCTAGTCTATAGTCTAGTCTATAGTCTAGTCTATAGTCTAGTCTATAGTCTAGTCTATAGTCTAGTCTATAGTCTAGTCTATAGTCTAGTCTATAGTCTAGTCTATAGTCTAGTCTATAGTCTAGTCTATAGTCTAGTCTATTCTATAGTCTAGTCTATAGTCTAGTCTATAGTCTAGTCTATAGTCTAGTCTATAGTCTAGTCTATAGTCTAGTCTATAGTCTAGTCTATAGTCTAGTCTATAGTCTAGTCTATAGTCTAGTCTATAGTCTAGTCTATAGTCTAGTCTATAGTCTAGTCCTATAGTCTAGTCTATAGTCTAGTCTATAGTCTAGTCTATAGTCTAGTCTATAGTCTAGTCTATAGTTCTAGTCTATAGTCTAGTCTATAGTCTAGTCTATAGTCTAGTCTATAGTCTAGTCTATAGTCTAGTCTATAGTCTAGTCTATAGTCTAGTCTATAGTCTGGTCTATAGTCTAGTCTATAGTTTAGTCTATAGTTTAGTCTATAGTCTAGTTTATAGGCATAAGGGAAAGATAGCACATCGTTAGTTAGTAACTAGTTTTTTATGAATAAAACAACTAGTATGTATGATAAGAGGCAAACATTAAATCCAAAAAAAAAAATCAGGATAAATGTAAAAGTGCAGACAGTTAGTAATAATTTTACGATTAATAAGTCAGAAGTAAATAATTACTGCCCTATGCAAAAACGATTATTAAAATTAACAAGGATTTACAAAAACGTTTTGCCTTAAACATGAGTACGATTCTACACCATTGCTTAATTTTTACATAAGCCTGTTAATATTTTATTTAAAATTTTGTTTAAATTTATAACAATTGTATAAAGAATAACATAAACATTTAAATATTCTAAATTAGTGTCTTATTAACCTGTCAAAATCATCAATTACGTTTCTTTTAAGCAAAAATTGTCATTTGATTTTCATCAATATCAAAGCATCTCTATTTTGCTGAGAGGAAATTAGTTTTCGGAAGGAAATTAAAAATAATATTGAAATTTAAATAAATATGTATGTATTTTATATGTTAATATTTACCTATGTATCAATAGAATTTGTATCTTATAAATCTTACCCAAATATATTAAAATTTGCATACAATCTAAATATTTATTGTTTTTAATGAAAAAATTATAGATAAATAGTAATAGCTTTATATGATAATAATCTTAAAAATCTAAGATGTTAATAGCTGTTGTGCAATTATGATTATAAGACATAGATTTTTATACCCGGCATTACCCGGAGTCTAGTCTATAGTCCAGTCTATAGTATATTCTATAGAATAGTCTATAGTATATTCTATAGTAAAGTCTACAGTATAGTCCATAGTATAGTCTATAGTTTAGTCTATAGTGTACTCTATAGTCTAGTCTACAGTCTAGTCTATAGTTTATAGCCTAGTCTATAGTCTAGTCTATAGTCTAGTCTATAGTCTAGTCTATAGTCTAGTCTATAGTCTAGTCTATAGTCTAGTCTAGTCTAGTCTATAGTCTAGTCTATAGTCTAGTCTATAGTCTAGTCTATAGTCTAGTCTATAGTCTAGTCTATAGTCTAGTCTATAGTCTAGTCTATAGTCTAGTCTATAGTCTAGTCTATAGTATAGTCTATAGTCTAGTCTATAGTCTAGTCTATAGTCTAGTCTATAGTCTAGTCTATAGTCTAGTCTATAGTCTAGTCTATAGTCTAGTCTATAGTCTAGTCTATAGTCTAGCCTATAGTCTAGTCTATAGTCTAGTCTATAGTCTAATCTATAGTCTAGTCTATAGTCTAGTCTATAGTATAGTCTATAGTCTAGTCTATAGTATAGTCTATAGTCTAGTCTATAGTCTAGTCTATAGTCTAGTCTATAGTCTAGTCTATAGTCTAGTCTATAGTCTAGTCTATAGTCTAGTCTATAGTCTAGTCTATAGTCTAGTGTATAGTCTAGTCTATAGTCTAGTCTATAGTCTTGTCTATAGTTTATAGTCTAGTCTATAGTTTATAGTCTAGTCTATAGTTTATAGTCTAGTCTATAGTCTAGTCTATAGTCTAGTCTATAGTATAGTCTATAGTCTAGTCTATAGTCTAGTCTATAGTCTAGTCTATAGTCTAGTCTATAGTCTAGTCTATAGTCTAGTCTATAGTCTAGTCTATAGTCTAGTCTATAGTCTAGTCTGTAGTCTAGTCTATAGTTTAGTCTATAGTCTAGTCTATAGTCTAGTCTATAGTCTAGTCTATAGTCTAGTCTATAGTTTATAGTCTAGTCTATAGTCTAGTCTATAGTCTAGTCTATAGTCTAGTCTATAGTCTAGTCTAGTCTATAGTCTTGTCTATAGTCTAGTCTATAGTCTTGTCTATAGTCTAGTCTATAGTCTAGTCTATAGTGTAGTCTATAGTCTAGTCTATAGTCTAGTCTATAGTCTAGTCTATAGTCTAGTCTATAGTCTAGTCTATAGTCTAGTCTATAGTCTAGTCTAGTCTAGTCTAGTCTAGTCTATAGTCTAGTCTATAGTCTAGTCTATAGTCTAGTCTATAGTCTAGTCTATAGTCTAGTCTATAGTCTAGTCTATAGTCTAGTCTATAGTCTAGTCTATAGTCTAGCCTATAGTCTAGTCTATAGTCTAGTCTATAGTCTAGTCTATAGTCTAGTCTATAGTCTAGTCTATAGCCTAGTCTATAGTCTAGTCTATAGTCTAGTCTATAGTCTAGTCTATAGTCTAGTCTATAGTCTAGTGTATAGTCTAGTCTATAGTCTAGTGTATAGTCTAGTCTATAGTCTAGTAAATAGTCTAGTCTATTATATATTATATTCTATAGTCTATTCTATATTCTATTCTATAGTCTATTCTGTAGTCTAGTCTGTAGTCTAGTCTATAGTCTAGTCTATAGTCTAGTCTATAGTTTAGTCTATAGTCTAGTCTGTAGTCTAGTCTATAGTCTATAGTCTAGTCTATAGTCCAGTCTATAGACAAGTCTATAGACTAGTCTATAGTCTAGTCTATAGTCTAGTCTATAGTCTAGTCTATAGTCTAGTCTATGGTCTAGTCTATAGTCTAGTCTATAGTCTAGTCTATAGTCTAGTCTATAGTCTAGTCTATAGTCTAGTCTATAGTCTAGTCTATAGTCTAGTCTATAGTCTAGTCTATAGTCTAGTCTATAGTCTAGTCTATAGTCTAGTCTATAGTCTAATAAATAGTCTAGTCTATTCTATATTATATTCTATAGTCTATTCTATATTCTATTCTATAGTCTATTCTGTAGTCTATTCTGTAGTCTAGTCTATAGTCTAGTCTATAGTCTAGTCTATAGTCTAGTCTATAGTCTAGTCTATAGTCTAGTCTATAGTCTAGTCTATAGTCTAGTCTATAGTCTAGTCTAGTCTATAGTCTAGTCTATAGTCTAGTCTATAGTCTAGTCTATAGTCTAGTCTATAGTCTAGTCTATAGTCTAGTCTATAGTCTAGTCTATAGTCTAGTCTATAGTCTAGTCTATAGTCTAGTCTATAGTCTAGTCTATAGTCTAGTCTATAGTCTAGTCTATAGTCTAGTCTATAGTCTAGTCTATAGTTTAGTCTGTAGTCTAGTCTATAGTCTAGTCTATAGTCTATATTCTAGTCTATAGACTAGTCTATAGACTAGTCTATATTCTAGTCTATAGTCTAGTCTATAGACTAGTCTATAGTCTAGTCTATAGTCTAGTCTATAGTCTAGTCTATGGTCTAGTCTATAGTCTAGTCTATAGTCTAGTCTATAGTCTAGTCTATAGTCTAGTCTATAGTCTAGTCTATAGTCTACTCTATAGTCTAGTCTATAGTCTAGTCTATAGTCTAGTCTATAGTCTAGTCTATAGTCTAGTATATAGTCTAGTCTATTCTATATTCTATTCTATAGTCTATTCTGTAGTCTAGTCTATAGTCTAGTCTATAGTCTAGTCGATAGTTTAGTCTATAATCTAGTATATAGTCTAGTATATAGTCTAGTCTATTCTATATTCTAGTCTATAGTCTAGTCTATAGTCTAGTCTATAGTCTAGTCTATAATCTAGTCTATAGTTTAGTCTATAGTCTAGTCTGTAGTCTAGTCTATAGTCTATAGTCTAGTCTATAGTCTATATTCTAGTCTATAGACTAGTCTATAGACTAGTCTATATTCTAGTCTATAGACTAGTCTATAGACTAGTCTATAGTCTAGTCTATAGTCTAGTCTATAGTCTAGTCTATGGTCTAGTCTATAGTCTAGTCTATAGTCTAGTCTATAGTCTAGTCTATAGTCTAGTCTATAGTCTAGTCTATAGTCTAGTCTATAGTCTAGTCTATAGTCTACTCTATAGTCTAGTCTATAGTTTAGTCTATAGTCTAGTCTATAGTCTAGTCTATAGTCTAGTCTATAGTCTAGTCTATAGTCTAGTATATAGTCTAGTCTATTCTATATTCTATTCTATAGTCTATTCTGTAGTCTAGTCTATAGTCTAGTCTATAGTCTAGTCTTTAGTCTAGTCTATAGTCTAGTATATAGTCTAGTCTACAGCCTAGTCTATGGTTTAGTCTCTAGTCTAGTCTATTGTCTAGTCTATAGTCCAGTCTATAGTCCAGTCTATAGTCCAGTCTATAGTCTAGTCTATAGTCTAGTCTATAGTCTACTCTATATTCTACTCTATATTCTACTCTCTATTCTAGTCTATAGTCTAGTATATAGTCTATGATTACGGTCTAGTGTATTGCCTACTCTTTTGCCTATATTATAGCCAATAATCTTTCAGATAGTTAATAAATCATTTACATAATAATATTCACTTAAATCATATTTTTAATTAAAATTCAATTAAATAACCACAATTAAATGAATTTTCTACGGTTTCATCCCGAAAACAAGGCAAATAAACTGTTTGAGATTCAATAAAATATCATTATATTTTGTTACTTAATTTCATAATGAAATATTTATTCCACGAAACTTATAAATGACAAATAATAAATGAAATAATTATAATTGCATAACATATTTATGTACTTATGTATATAACAATATATATATATAACGACAAAGTAAATATGTATGTATTTCAGAACACTTTGAATTCATAATAAAATACATAATAAATTTAACAGTTTCTAATTAAGTTAATATAACAACAACATTACAAAGATATACATTTCTGGAATATTCTTGAAAACATATACTCTTCCAATTATGTATTTGTCTTTCCTAATGGACAAGTGTTAGTTTTTTTCTTTTTATTCTGGGTTTTTCTTTTTGTTTTGTGGTAATGTTTGGTATGATGCAAAAACTTATTTTACATTAAAATTTGTTAGAAATTTTACTTTTGGCTTGGATGCTGGACAACAGTAACTGCAATATTATTCAGTTAGATTTGAAAATGGTTGGTAAAAACCGCTCATTTAAAGCTTTTTTTCATATTTAAAAGTAATCGACAAATTTTGGAATTTTAAGGTTTTTGGTTCTTCTTATAAGGTTTTTGGTTCTTCTTATAAGGTAACCGTATATCGTGAAAACTAGTCTATAACACATAATCTACTCTACAGTTTGGTCAATAATTTTATGTTGATTAAAGGATGTTCCCATTCTCTACATTAAAAAGCTACTTTTGATGAACAATTTGAATGATCACCATGCCCTATCAGATCAATGTAGTATGCAATAAAATAAATTTGTTGGTAAGAATATTTTTTTGCTGTTATTATTGCCTGGTTGAGTTATGCAAATGATGTTAATTAGAATTTCATTTTATATCACAAATATATTATATTATACCAACCAACAACAAAAACAGCCACAAAGGAAAACATTTGAAATTTGCAAGTGCTTATTGGAATATTCATTACAAATTGCAAGACTTTTCTCAATTTGTGTGCAATAATTTTTGTGATAATTTCGGAAATCAAGAAAAACTACATACTTAAGGCAAGTGCCAAAAGAAGTGCATTAAATGTTTATTGTTTTGGTGATTTTTTCTATATTGTCTCTTATTATTTTAATTTTATATTATGAATATAGTTTTTTTGGCGTTTTGCCACCATATGTTACTATGAAAATGATAATAATAGTTTTGGCAAAAATCTTTTATACAAATAAATACATTTTTTGGTTTTCTAAACAGTACGAGTAATTCCACCATTTCTAATACTGAGCAGTTGTCATAAGGGGAAACATAACTTAGCTGGGAAATCACCATATTTTATTAATATTTACCACATACAAAATACTTGTGTATTCTTCTTCCAGTATTTTTTGGCTTATTGTTTTGGTTATTAACAAAGTTAGATTGTTGCATGCCAAACTGCACAGCGATACCCCATTATCATTGTTTAGCCCTCTTCAAGGATGTGATTATACAGCTTAAGTTGTTTTAATTATATTTGTAGTTCTAAGTAGTTATTTATTTTTAAGCCATAAATACAAATCTATATATTTTGGTTAGCACCCAAAAAAGAACGAAGTAAAAAAGATAAATCCAAAGATTTCAATCAGCAAGAATGTTTTAAATTTCTCTGTTAAAGCTTTATTTTAGAAATTAACTAGAATTGATTTAGGGACTGAATTAGTGTTGACACTAAAACTAACTAGATCTTAACTGGAACCGAACTATCAACTGACTAGAACTGAACTAGAAACTGAACCTAGAACTGAACTAGAACTGGAAGCTAGAACTGACTACGAACTAGAACTGAACTAGAACTGAACTAGAGAACTGCACTAGAACTGAACTAGAACTGAACTAGAACTGAACTAGAACTGAACTAGAACTGAACTAGAACTGAACTAGAACTGAACTAGAACTGAACTAGAACCTGACACTAGACCTGAACTAGAACTGAACTCGAACTGAAACGAGAACTGAACTAGAAACTGAACTAGAAACTGAAACTAGAACTGAACTAGAACGGAACTAGAAACTGAACTAGAACTGAACTAGAACTGACCTAGAACTGAACTAGAAACTGAACTAGAACTACTAGAACTGAACTAGAACTGAACTAGAACTAGAACTGAAAGAACTAGAACTGAACTAGAACTGAACTAGAACTGAACTAGAACTGAACTAGAACTGAACTAGAACTGAACTAGAACTGAACTAGAACTGAACTAGAACTGAACTAGAACTGAACTAGAACTGAACTAGAACTGAACTAGAACTGAACTAGAACTGAACTAGAACTGAACTAGAACTGAACTAGAACTGAACTAGAACTGAACTAGAACTGAACTAGAACTGAACTAGAACTGAACTAGAACTGAACTAGAACTGAACTAGAACTAAACAAGAACTGAACTAGAACTGAACTAGAACTGAACTAGAACTGAACTAGAACTGAACTAGAACTGAACTAGAACTGAACTAGAACTGAACTAGAACTGAACTAGAACTGAACTAGAACTGAACTAGAACTGAACTAGAACTGAACTAGAACTGAACTAGAACTGAACTAGAACTGAACTAGAACTGAACTAGACATAGAACTGAACTAGAACTGAACTAGAACTGAACTAGAACTGAACTAGAACTGAACTAGAACTGAACTAGAACTGAACTAGAACTGAACTAGAACTGAACTAGAACTGAACTAGAACTGAACTAGAACTGAACTAGAACTGAACTAGAACTGAACTAGAACTGAACTAGAACTGACTAGAACTGAACTAGAACCATATATTAAATAAACATTTATTTAACACAATTATTTGGTTTTTATATGCTTTGCATTTTTCCTTTACTTTACTCCTACACTATTCAAACAATTATTATGTGAATTAATGTAGCAGAGATAAAACATTTAACAATAATAATAAATAAAATATAAATGTTCATATTCTGTGTTTATATTTTCGACAGTAAAACTTTTTATGAACTGTAAAATGTGTGTGAGAAGGTGTTTCTATTAAAGGGAGATAGCAATGTTATATAAAGGCTAAAACAAATTGTAACAAAATGTTTGTAATTGTTTTCCAGAGTTAGTAACATTTTCATTTTGAAAACATGCGTATGTTCATACAAAATACTAGTAAAAATATTTTACTAATATAATTATATTATTTGTTTTTGTTTAAGTCTTCTTTTGTACTGGGGAGGGTTCAAAAATTAGATTATTAAGTCTTATGAAATCTTTGTTAATAATCGAGCTTATGGGTAAAAATTGTACTACAATTGAATTGAACTTTTAATAGAGTCTTTCACTTAGTTTTATGGGAAAAGTTAGTCCCTGCTGTCTAGACAACTTTTCCACAGACAAACATTTTTTTCTCTAGACAATTTTTCTAAAGAAAAAAAATTAGCTTATCTGAAAACGTCTTGTCAGCCTTTTTGTAAGAAAAAGTAGTTCCGGTCTGAAGAACAAACAACTTTTCAAACTGCCTTCGTTTATGTATGCTTCGGGTAAAGTAAACATAAACACTATAATTAATTAAGCTCAAGTTTTCATAACGTTGAGTCAAGTGACTGTTGTTTTTCATGTTATTTCTCCTGCACTTTTTGTCTACATTTTATTATTATTATTATTATTATTATTATTGTTTTTTAGTTTTCTTGTTGCAAGTGCAACTTTAAGTTTGCATAACTATTTGTACTCTTGTTGTTGTTGTTGGTTGTATGTAAATTTACACAGATCTACTGGTATAACCATATTAGGGAAATAATATAGTAATTTGTATGCTTTTTCATTTCGATTCACAGTACTTACTTCCATTTTTAATACACATATTTAAACATTAATTCATTCATTTGAACTTGAGTGAAGCATTTGCTTTACAGTTTAAATTTACATAAAATTATGTTAAAATAGCAACAGCTAAAATAACATTTGAGTTGTGGCAACAACTAAAAGTTCGACTATTCTTTTGTTTGTTATTTTAGTAAATTTATACAGTAGAGAAAAAAATTGGAAAAAAAATTACAGGAAAAACAATGTTTATTACTGCATAATTGAGGAAAAATTTTTTTGGCTGGTTAGCAACTGTATTGAAATGTAATAAAGGTAAAATTCTAGTAAATGAATTTTTTTTTTGTAGAAAGCAACTATTGCCATCTATTTAACAATTTTAAAAATAACTAAAATAAAGTAAAAAAATCAGCATTCTGTCATAAATTAACTGAATATTGATTTGAATTCGCCAGAAATTTAATTTTTCATATACAGATTTTCCCAGAATTTCCTTTTGTTTATCTTTTAATTATATGATATTTTATATGTCTCCACAACCATCCATATGTACAATTTATGTGCATTTAAAGGAGCTTGAATAAATTGTATGTGACCACTTTTAGATATTAGTTGTTAATATTAAATCACCAAACTAATCCAAGATAATTTATTTAAGGCAAAATTTACACACACATACATACTTATAACCTAGAGTAACCATGTAAACGGAAGATAAACCTCTTTCATATTTCTACATAAAGCTTCGGGTTTCGACAACTAATCTGCAACAAAAGTTACAAATTCAGAGTGTTTTAGTCTGAACCGAATTGAAGTAGAAAATGTTGCTTTAATCTAGACAACTTTTCTACAGATAAAGTTGCTCCAGTAAAGACATCATTTCTATACAAAAAGTTGCACTAGTCTAAGCAACTCTTCAATAGAAAAAGTTGCACAAATCTCTAGTTTTGACAACTTTTCTATAGAAAAAGTTGCTCTGGTCTGGATAACTTTCCTATAGAAAAAATTGCTCTAGTCTAGACAACTTTTTTATAGAAAAAGTAGCTTTAGTCTAGACAAATTTCCTATAGAAAAATTTACTCTAGTTTAAACAACTTTTCTATAGAAAAAGTTGCTCTAGTCTAGACAACTTTCCTATAGAAAAAGTTGCTCTAGTCTAGACAACTTTTATATAGAAAAAGTTGCACTATTCTAAACAACTTTTCCATAGAAAAAGTTGTTCTGGTCTGTATAGCTTTCCTATAGAAAAATTTACTCTAGTCTAGACCACTTTCATATAGAAAAAGTTGCTCTAGTCTAGACAACATTCCTATAGAAAAAGTTGCTCTATTCTAGACATCTTTTATACAGAAAAAGATTCTCTAGTCTGGACAACTTTTCTGTAGAAAATATTGCTCTAGTCTAGACAACTTTTCTATAGAAAAAGTTGCTCTGGTCTAGACAACTTTTCTATAAAAAAAGTTGCTCTAGTCTAGACAACTTTTCAATAGAAAAAGTTGCTCTAGTCTGGACAACTATAAAAAATTTTTTATAGAAAAAGATGCTCTAGTCTAGACAACTTTTCAATAGAAAAAGTTGCTTTAGTCTTGACAACATTTCTATAGAACAAGTAGCTTTAGTCTAGACAACTTTTCTGTGGAAAAAGTTGCTCTGGTCTAGACAGCTTTTCTATAGAAAAAGTTGCTCTAATCTAGATAACTTTTCTATAGAAAAAGCTGCTCTAGTCTAGACATCTTTTATACAAAAAAGATTCTCTAGTCTAGACATCTTTTCTATAGAAAAAGTTGCTCTAGTCTAGACAACTTTTCTATAGAAAAAGTTGCTCTAGTCTAGACAACTTTTCTATAGAAAAAGTTGCTCTAGTCTAGACAACTTTTCTATAGAAAAAGTTGCTCTAGTCTAAACAACTTTTCTATAGAAAAAGTTGTTCTAGTCTAAATAACTTTAGTATAGACAACTTTCCTATAGAAAAAGTTGCTCTAGTCTAGATAACTTTTCTATAAAAAAAAGATATTCTAGTCTAGACAACTTTCGTATAGAAAAAGTTGCTTTAGTCTAGACATCTTTTCTATAAAAATAGTGCTTTAGTCTAGACTGTAGTATAGCAAACTTTTCTATAGAACTTATTGCTCTGGTCTCGACAACTTTCAAAAAAAAAAACAAGTAAGAAATTATAGTCGGGCGAGGCCGACCATATAATACCCTACACCTTTGACAAAAATATAATGTGATTTAGTTGCCATAATAAAGCATTTAAGTTGAATTGTACCTTGCCTTAGATATGCATACTTAAGCCGTTTATTGTTGAATAAAATTGTGGACATTTAAGTGAAATTTTGATAAGGGCTTTTCATAGGGGCTAGGGTCATATGAGAACCTATTATTATGGAATTCGTGGGGGTCATCAAGTCTTGTATACAACTTGGTTATTGCAGCTTTTTGTCGAGATATGAATATATTAAACATAATTATGAACTTAAAAGCCCTATTCGGCGGGTTCAGTTGTATGGGGGCTAGGTGAAATAATGGACCGATGTAAACCATTTTCAACAGGCTTAATCTACGGTACCATAAAAGATCATGTGCTAAATTTCATTGAATTATCTCCAAAATTGCGACCTGTAGTTTGATTACAAGTTTTAAAAGCCCTATTCGAGGGGTTCAGTTGTATGGGGGCTAGGTGAAATAATGGACCGATGTAAACCATTTTCAATAGGCTTCGTCCCTGGGACAATAGAAGATCATGTACCAAATTTCATTGAATTATCTTCAAAATTGCGACCTGTAGTTTGATTACAAGGATTAAAAGCCCTATTGGGGGGTTCAGTTGTATGGGGTCTAGGTGAAATAATGGACCGATCTTAACCATTTTCAATAGGCTTCGTCCCTGGGGCAATAGAATATCATGTACCAAATTTCATTGAATTATCTTCAAAATTGCGACCTGTAGTTTGATTACAAGGTTTACATGGACGGACGGACGGACGGACGGACAGACGGACGGACAGACGGACGGACAGACGGACGGACATAGCTAAATCGAAGAAATTGATTCTGAGCCGATTGGTATACTTTAAGGTGGGTATAGGACCAATATTATTGTGCGTTACAAACATCAGCACAAACCCAATATACCCTCCCCACAAAAGTGGTGTAGGGTATAAAAATGCTCTAATCTGGACAGCATTTCTAAAAATGGTTGCAATTTTCGGAACAACTTTTTTATAAAAATGTTGCTTTAATCTGAACCACTTTTCTATGGAATAACATATTATTCGCTGGATATGGTCACCTCAATATCTATTGTATTAAACACTATATAAAGGCAATAATAAAAGCCTGTGTTTTTCCTTTACTACTAATACTGCTGCAAGTGTTTACGAGTAAATCAATCTGTGTCAAAAGTGTTTGTATGATCTTTTCTCTACATATAAATATGACTAAATTTGTGTCTGAATGAATGGATGAGTATAAATTGTGCTTTTTTTTTTTCCTTTTTATACAGAAAAAAAGGAAGGTTTTAAATATGTCAACGTTATATAGAATTAACTTCAAACAAAAGGAGCAGTATATGTAGAATACAAAAAAGTTATTATATGTTAAATTTGTAGAAATGTTTATGTTTGCCTCTGTGGGTGTGTATATAACATTAAGGTTTTTTGCAGTTTTTTTTTGCAAAGTAGATGATGTTGGTAAAATGTTGAAGCGGAAGTAGTCAAACATGAAGATTTTATATAAAGACATTTACTGAACATAAAAGAAATTAATAGTGTGGTGATTGTTAATACTTGTAGGTTTGATTGTATGTTTTTTGATTTATATACAAATAAACAAATATCGATTGGAGTTAGTAGTATAAATATATATCGATGTCTTAGCAAAATTTGGTCTGAAGTGTATACGAGAGCTGTGAGATGCTGTTTAATAAACTACAATAGGTGAGGAAATTGACCGATTTAAAACATTTTTAGTTTTAGACTAGACTAGACAACTTTTCTATAGGAAAATTTCTTTAGTCTAGACAATTTTTCTTAAGAAAATGTTGCTCTAGACTAGATAACTTTTATATAGCTAGATTTGCTCTAGACTAGACTACTTTTCTATAGAAAAAGTTGCTCCAGACTATACAACTTTTCTATAGAAAAAGTTGCTCTAGACTAGACAATTTTTCTATAGAAAAAGTTGCTCTAGACTAGACAACATTTCTATAGAAAAAGTTGCTCTAGACTAGACAACTTTTCTATAGAAAAAGTTGCTCTAGACTAGACAACTTCTCTATAGAAAAAGATGCTCTAGACTAGACAGCTTTTCTATAGAAAAAGTTGCTATAGACTAGACAACTTCTCTATAGAAAAAGATGCTCTAGACTAGACAACTTTTGTGTTGCTCTAGACTAGATAACTTTTATATAGAAAAAGTTGCTCTAGACTAGACAACATTTCTACAGAAAAGGTTGTTCTAGATTAGACAACTTTTCTATAGAAAAAGTTGCTCTAGACTAGACAACTTTTCTGTAGAAAAAGTTGCTCTGGACTAGACAACTTTTCTATAGAAAAAGTTGCTCTAGACTAGACAACTTTTCTAGAGAAAAAGATGCTCTAGACTAGACAACTTTTCTATAGAAAAAGTTGCTCTAGACTAGACAACTTTTCTATAGAAAAGTTGCTCTAGACTAGACAACTTTTCTATAGAAAAAGTTGCTCTAGACTAGACAACTTTTCTATAGAAAAAGTTGCTCTAGACTAGACAACTTTTCTATAGAAAAAGTTGCTCTAGACTAGACAACTTTTCTATAGAAAAAGTTGCTCTAGACTAGACAACTTTTCTATAGAAAAAGTTGCTCTAGACTAGACAACTTTTCTATAGAAAAAGTTGCTCTAGACTAGACAACCTTTCTATAGAAAAAGTTGCTCTAGACTAGACAACTTTTCTATAGAAAAAGTTGCTCTAGACTAGACAACTTTTCTATAGAAAAAGTTGCTCTAGACTAGACAACTTCTCTATAGAAAAAGTTGCTTTAGACTAGACAACTTTTCTATAGAAAAAGTTGCTCTAGACTAGACAACTTTTCTATAGAAAAAGTTGCTCTAGACTAGACAACTTTTCTATAGAAAAAGTTGCTCTAGACTAGACAACTTTTCTATAGAAAAAGTTGCTCTAGACTAGACAACTTTTCTATAGAAAAAGTTGCTCTAGACTAGACAACTTTTCTATAGAAAAAGTTGCTCTAGACTAGACAACTTTTCTATAGAAAAAGTTGCTCTAGACTAGACAACTTTTCTATAGAAAAAGTTGCTCTAGACTAGACAACTTTTCTATAGAAAAAGTTACTCTAGACTAGACAACTTTTCTGTAGAAACAAAGTTGCTCTAGACTAGACAACTTTTCTTTAGAAAACGTAAATATTGACCCCTTCTTGTAGAAATTTACTTTACTACAAACCTCGGATATAAAAGGATTTTATAACATTTTTCAAACCGAAAATAATAGTATAATAGCAAACCAATGAGTGTGATAGACAGAGAAAATTAAAAGCATGCGAATGTGTACAATAATGTCAATCTAATTGATGAGTTTAATTGCTCTCGAATTTGTTAAGGACTTTTGATGAATGACTACGACTAAGACACAAAAACACCCACGCAGACACATATACATACATATATATACATAAACAAATAATAACAAACAAACACAAAGAAATAAAATATAAAAAGGCAAACAAGTATGTGTTCAAAAGCACTTAACTATTGTATGTATTTATGTATATACCAACGAGAAGACACATTACTCTACCATGTGATTTAAATGCCTCAGACATGTTTGTATAGAGATTGAGAGAGTAGTAGTAAAGTTAATGCAGAATAAATCCTTGACGCTTCTAACACACATATTATATAAATAGAAAGCTTGTGTGTGAGTTTGTGCTAGAAATAAAAAAATATATATTATATCTATATGTATTGATATACATTAAAAACCTTATCGTTTAAACAAAAAAAATATATAACGGAAAGTTTTGTGATTAGAATAAAAAACTGAGAACCTATGGGTTTATAACTTTTTAAGGGATTTTACTTTTTAAATTTAAAGTAATTGAATAAATGTTTGGCAAAATGTGAGCCAATTTCCAAAGCAATTTTCTATTAAACAAAATAGCTTTTTTTCTTAAGCAAGTGTTAAAGTATTTTACATACATTTAAATTGAATATCTGCGCAAGGTTGAGGCTGGTTGGTAAAGTAAAATTACTTTCATTATTAGAACTTAAATGAGAAGTTAAATATGAATATTTTTTCACAAAAAGGCATTTTCAAAAAAAATATCCAAATTGTATAAAATAAGAGAAATTTTCGAATATACTCCTTTAAAACTTTTGAAAATTGCATTAAAAAAATTAATGTTTTCTATTCCTACCAAAGAGATAAATTGTCTTTGAAATTGAAAATTTTCTATAAAAAAGAGGCATGTTAAACATTTGCTAAGAAAAAATTTGTAATAAATTTCTATAATTGAAAATTTCGATTACATAAAAACATAGTTAGTTAGTTAGTTAGGTAGGTAGTTAGTTAGTTAGTTAGTTAGTTAGTTAGTTAGTTAGTTAGTTAGTTAGTTAGTTAGTTAGTTAGTAGTTAGTTAGTTAGTTAGTTAGTTAGTTAGTTAGTTAGTTAGTTAGTTAGTTAGTTAGTTAGTTAGTTAGTTAGTTAGTTAGTTAGTTAGTTAGTTAGTTAGTTAGTTAGTTAGTTAGTTAGTTAGTTAGTTAGTTAGTTAGTTAGTTAGTTAGTTAGTTAGTTAGTTAGTTAGTTAGTTAGTTAGTTAGTTAGTTAGTTAGTTTAGTTAGTTAGTTAGTTAGTTAGTAGTAGTTAGTTAGTTAGTTAGTTAGTTAGTTAGTTAGTTAGTTAGTTAGTTAGTTAGTTAGTTAGTTAGTTAGTTAGTTAGTTAGTTAGTTAGTTAGTTAGTTAGTTAGTTAGTTAGTTAGTTAGTTAGT